>NW_027611848.1:0-102000 GCF_964261635.1 Lissotriton helveticus
AAACGGACCATTTTTCACCTTTCTGAAGCATGACTTAATGGGGGGGTGTTATCTCTTTTGTCAAAAATCACCTGTTTTTGCTGGAACATTAAATGCCTCCAAATGGTATTTAATTCACTTTCCGGGCCCCTGGAAGCATGAAAATCATTTTAAACATGCTAATTTTAGCTCTTAAACTGATGATCTACCTACAAATGTGAACTGACGTTCAAAAACTAAAACATTTGAAAACGGACTATTTTTCACCTTTCTGAAGCATGACGTAATGGGGGGGTGTTATCTCTTTTGTCAAAAATCACCTGTTTTTGCTTGAACATTAAATGCCTCCAAATGGTATTTAATTCACTTCCCGGGCCCCTGGAAGCATGAAAATCACTTTAAACATGCTAATTTTAGCTCTTAAACTGATGATCTACCTACAAATGTGAACTGACGTTCAAAAATAAAACTTTTGAAAACGGACCATTTTTCACCTTTCTGAAGCATGACGTAATGGGGGGGTGTTATCTCGTTTGTCGAAAATCACCTGTTTTTGCTTGAACATTAAATGCCTCCAAATGGTATTTAATTCACTTTCCGGGCCCCTGGAAGCATGAAAATCATTTTAAACATGCTAATTTTAGCTCTTAAACTGATGATCTACCTACAAATGTGAACTGACGTTCAAAAATAAAACATTTGAAAACGACCATTTTTCACCTTTCTGAAGCATGACATAATGGGGGGGTGTTATCTCTTTTGTCAAAAATCACCTGTTTTTGCTTGAACATTAAATGCCTCCAAATGGTATTTAATTCACTTCCCCGGCCCCTGGAAGCATGAAAATCACTATAAACATGCTAATTTTAGCTCTTAAACTGATGATCTACCTACAAATGTGAACTGACGTTCAAAAATAAAACATTTGAAAACTGACCATTTTTCACCTTTCTGAAGCATGACGTAATGGGGGGGTGTTATCTCTTTTGTCAAAAATCACCTGTTTTTGCTTGAACATTAAATGCCTCCAAATGGTATTTAATTCACTTCCCGGGCCCCTGGAAGCATGAAAATCACTTTAAACATGCTAATTTTAGCTCTTAAACTGATGATCTACCTACAAATGTGAACTGACATTCAAAAATAAAACATTTGAAAACGGACCATTTTTCACCTTTCTGAAGCATGACGTAATGGGGGGTGTTATCTCTTTTGTCCAAAATCACCTGTTTTTTCTTGAACATTAAATGCCTCCAAATGGTATTTAATTCACTTCCCGGGCCCTTGGAAGCATGAAAATCACTTTAAACATGCTAATTTTAGCTCTTAAACTGATGATCTACCTACAAATGTGAACTGACATTCAAAAATAAAACATTTAAAAACGGACCATTTTTCACCTTTCTGAAGCATGACAAAATGGGGGGTGTTATCTCTTTTGTCAAAAATCACCTGGTTTTGCTTGAACATTAAATGCCTCCAAATGGTATTTAATTCACTTCCCGGCCCCTGGAAGCATGAAAATCACTTTAAACATGCTAATTTTAGCTCTTAAACTGATGATCTACCTACAAATGTGAACTGACGTTCAAAAATAAAACATTTGAAAACGGACCATTTTTCACCTTTCTGAAGCATGACGTAATGGGGGGGTGTTATCTCTTTTGTCAAAAATCACCTGTTTTTGCTTGAACATTAAATGCCTCCAAATGGTATTTAATTCACTTCCCGGGCCCCTGGAAGCATGAAAATAACTTTAAACATGCTAATTTTAGCTCTTAAACTGATGATCTACCTACAAATGTGAACTGACGTTCAAAAATAAAACTTTTGAAAACGGACCATTTTTCACCTTTCTGAAGCATGACGTAATGGGGGGTGTTATCTCTTTTGTCAAAAATCACCTGTTTTTGCTTGAACATTAAATGCCTCCAAATGGTATTTAATTCACTTCCCGGGCCCCTGGAAGCATGAAAATCACTTTAAACATGCTAATTTTAGCTCTTAAACTGATGATCTAATTACAAATGTGAACTGACGTTCAAAAATAAAACATTTGAAAAAGGACCATTTTTCACCTTTCTGAAGCATGACGTAATGGGGGGGGTTTATCTCTTTTGTCAAAAATCACCTGTTTTTGCTTGAACATTAAATGCCTCCAAATGGTATTTAATTCACTTCCCGGGCCCCTGAAAGCATGAAAATCACTTTAAACATGCTAATTGTAGCTCTTAAACTGATGATCTACCTATAAATTTGAACTGACGTTCAAAAATAAAACATTTGAAAACGGATCATTTTTCACCTTTCTGAAGCATGACGTAATGGGGGGGTTTATCTCTTTTGTCAAAAATCACCTGTTTTTGCTTGAACATTAAATGCCTCCAAATGGTATTTAATTCACTTCCCGGGCCCCTGGAAGCATGAAAATCACTTTAAACATGCTAATTTTAGCTCTTAAACTGATGATCTACCTACAAATGTGAACTGACGTTCAAAAATAAAACATTTGAAAACGGACCATTTTTCACCTTTCTGAAGCATGACGTAATGGGGGTGTTATCTCTTTTGTCAAAAATCACCTGTTTTTGCTTGAACATTAAATGCCTCCAAATGGTATTTAATTCACTTCCCGGGCCCCTGGAAGCATGAAAATCACTTTAAACATGCTAATTTTAGCTCTTAAACTGATGATCTAATTACAAATGTGAACTGACGTTCAAAAATAAAACATTTGAAAACGGACCATTTTTCACCTTTCTGAAGCATGACGTAATGGGGGGGGTTTATCTCTTTTGTCAAAAATCACCTGTTTTTGCTTGAACATTAAATGCCTCCAAATGGTATTTAATTCACTTCCCGGGCCCCTGGAAGCATGAAAATCACTTTAAACATGCTAATTTTAGCTCTTAAACTGATGATCTACCTACAAATGTGAACTGACGTTCAAAAATAAAAATTTGAAAACGGACCATTTTTCACCTTTCTGAAGCATGACGTAATGGGGGGGTGTTATCTCTTTTGTCAAAAATCACCTGTTTTTGCTGGAACATTAAATGCCTCCAAATGGTATTTAATTCACTTTCCGGGCCCCTGGAAGCATGAAAATCATTTTAAACATGCTAATTTTAGCTCTTAAACTGATGATCTACCTACAAATGTGAACTGACGTTCAAAAACTAAAACATTTGAAAACGGACTATTTTTCACCTTTCTGAAGCATGACGTAATGGGGGGGTGTTATCTCTTTTGTCAAAAATCACCTGTTTTTGCTTGAACATTAAATGCCTCCAAATGGTATTTAATTCACTTTCCGGGCCCCTGGAAGCATGAAAATCATTTTAAACATGCTAATTTTAGCTCTTAAACTGATGATCTACCTACAAATGTGAACTGACGTTCAAAAATAAAACTTTTGAAAACGGACCATTTTTCACCTTTCTGAAGCATGACGTAATGGGGGGGTGTTATCTCGTTTGTCGAAAATCACCTGTTTTTGCTTGAACATTAAATGCCTCCAAATGGTATTTAATTCACTTTCCGGGCCCCTGGAAGCATGAAAATCATTTTAAACATGCTAATTTTAGCTCTTAAACTGATGATCTACCTACAAATGTGAACTGACGTTCAAAAATAAAACATTTGAAAACGACCATTTTTCACCTTTCTGAAGCATGACATAATGGGGGGGTGTTATCTCTTGTGTCAAAAATCACCTGTTTTTGCTTGAACATTAAATGCCTCCAAATGGTATTTAATTCACTTCCCCGGCCCCTGGAAGCATGAAAATCACTATAAACATGCTAATTTTAGCTCTTAAACTGATGATCTACCTACAAATGTGAACTGACGTTCAAAAATAAAACTTTTGAAAACGGACCATTTTTCACCTTTCTGAAGCATGACGTAATGGGGGGTGTTATCTCTTTTGTAAAAAATCACCTGTTTTTGCTTGAACATTAAATGCCTCCAAATGGTATTTAATTCACTTCCCGGGTCCCTGGAAGCATGAAAATCACTTTAAACATGCTAATTTTAGCTCTTAAACTGATGATCTACCTACAAATGTGAACTGACGTTCAAAAATAAAACATTTGAAAACGGACCATTTTTCACCTTTCTGAAGCATGACGTAATGGGGGGTGTTATCTCTTTTGTCCAAAATCACCTGTTTTTTCTTGAACATTAAATGCCTCCAAATGGTATTTAATTCACTTCCCGGGCCCCTGGAAGCATGAAAATCACTTTAAACATGCTAATTTTAGCTCTTAAACTGATGATCTACCTACAAATGTGAACTGACATTCAAAAATAAAACATTTAAAAACGGACCATTTTTCACCTTTCTGAAGCATGACGTAATGGGGGGTGTTATCTCTTTTGTCCAAAATCACCTGTTTTTCCTTGAACATTAAATGCCTCCAAATGGTATTTAATTCACTTCCCGGGCCCCTGGAAGCATGGAAATCACTTTAAACATGGTAATTTTAGCTCTAAAACTGATGATCTACCTACAAATGTGAACTGACATTCAAAAATAAAACATTTGAAAACTGACCATTTTTCACCTTTCTGAAGCATGACAAAATGGGGGGTGTTATCTCTTTTGTCAAAAATCACCTGGTTTTGCTTGAACATTAAATGCCTCCAAATGGTATTTAATTCACTTCCCGGCCCCTGGAAGCATGAAAATCACTTTAAACATGCTAATTTTAGCTCTTAAACTGATGATCTACCTACAAATGTGAACTGATGTTCAAAAATAAAACATTTGAAAATGGACCATTTTTCACCTTTCTGAAGCATGACGTAATGGGGGGGGTTTATCTCTTTTGTCAAAAATCACCTGTTTTTGCTTGAACATTAAATGCCTCCAAATGGTATTTAATTCCCTCCCCGGGCCTCTGGAAGCATGAAAATCACTTTAAACATGCTAATTTTCGCTCTTAAACTGATGATCTACCTACAAATGTGAACTGACGTTCAAAAATAAAACATTTGAAAATGGACCATTTTTCACCTTTCTGATGCATGACGTAATAGGGGGGTGTTATCTCTTTTGTCAAAAATCACCTGTTTTTGATTGAACATTAAATGCCTCCAAATGGTATTTAATTCACTTCCCGGGCCCCTGGAAGCATGAAAATCACTTTAAACATGCTAATTTTAGCTCTTAAAATGATGATGATCTACCTACAAATGTGAACTTACGTTCAAAAATAAAACTTTTGAAAACGGACCATTTTTCACCTTTCTGAAGCATGACGTAATGGGGAGGGTTATCTCTTTTGTCAAAAATCACCTGTTTTTGCTTGAACATTAAATGCCTCCAAATGGTATTTAATTCACTTCCCGGGGCCCTGGAAGCATGAAAATCACTTTAAACATGCTAATTTTGGCTCTTAAACTGATGATCTACCTACAAATGTGAACTGATGTTCAAAAATAAAACATTTGAAAACGGACCATTTTTCACCTTTCTGAAGCATGACGTAATGGGGGGGGGTTTATCTCTTTTGTCAAAAATCACCTGTTTTTGCTTGAACATTAAATGCCTCTAAATGGTATTTAATTCACTTCCCGGGCCCCTGAAAGCATGAAAATCACTTTAAACATGCTAATTTTAGCTCTTAAACTGATGATCTACCTACAAATGTGAACTGACGTTCAAAAATAAAACATTTGAAAATGGATCATTTTTCACCTTTCTGAAGCATGACGTAATGGGGGGTGTTATCTCTTTTGTCAAAAATCACCTGTTTTTGCTTGAACATTAAATGCCTTCAAATGGTATTTAATTCACTTCCCGGGCCCCTGGAAGCATGAAAATCACTTTAAACATGCTAATTTTAGCTCTTAAACTGATGATCTACCTACAAATGTGAACTGACGTTCAAAAATAAAACATTTGAAAATGGACCATTTTTCACCTTTCTGAAGCATGACGTAATGGGGGGGTGTTATCTCTTTTGTCAAAAATCACCTGTTTTTGCTTGAACATTAAATGCCTCCAAATGGTATTTAATTCACTTCCCGGGCCCCTGGAAGCATGAAAATAACTTTAAACATGCTAATTTTAGCTCTTAAACTGATGATCTACCTACAAATGTGAACTGACGTTCAAAAATAAAACTTTTGAAAACGGACCATTTTTCACCTTTCTGAAGCATGACGTAATGGGGGGTGTTATCTCTTTTGTCAAAAATCACCTGTTTTTGCTTGAACATTAAATGCCTCCAAATGGTATTTAATTCACTTCCCGGGCCCCTGGAAGCATGAAAATCACTTTAAACATGCTAATTGTAGCTCTTAAACTGATGATCTACCTACAAATTTGAACTGACGTTCAAAAATAAAACATTTGAAAACGGATCATTTTTCACCTTTCTGAAGCATGACGTAATGGGGGGGGTTTATCTCTTTTGTCAAAAATCACCTGTTTTTGCTTGAACATTAAATGCCTCCAAATGGTATTTAATTCACTTCCCGGGCCCCTGGAAGCATGAAAATCACTTTAAACATGCTAATTTTAGCTCTTAAACTGATGATCTACCTACAAATGTGAACTGACGTTCAAAAATAAAACATTTGAAAACGGACCATTTTTCACCTTTCTGAAGCATGACGTAATGGGGGGTGTTATCTCTTTTGTCAAAAATCACCTGTTTTTGCTTGAACATTAAATGCCTCCAAATGGTATTTAATTCACTTCCCGGGCCCCTGAAAGCATGAAAATCACTTTAAACATGCTAATTGTAGCTCTTAAACTGATGATCTACCTACAAATTTGAACTGACGTTCAAAAATAAAACATTTGAAAACGGATCATTTTTCACCTTTCTGAAGCATGACGTAATGGGGGGTGTTATCTCTTTTGTCAAAAATCACCTGTTTTTGCTTGAACATTAAATGCCTCCAAATGGTATTTAATTCACTTCCCGGGCCCCTGGAAGCATGAAAATCACTTTAAACATGCTAATTTTAGCTCTTAAACTGATGATCTACCTACAAATGTGAACTGACGTTCAAAAATAAAAATTTGAAAACGGACCATTTTTCACCTTTCTGAAGCATGACTTAATGGGGGGGTGTTATCTCTTTTGTCAAAAATCACCTGTTTTTGCTGGAACATTAAATGCCTCCAAATGGTATTTAATTCACTTTCCGGGCCCCTGGAAGCATGAAAATCATTTTAAACATGCTAATTTTAGCTCTTAAACTGATGATCTACCTACAAATGTGAACTGACGTTCAAAAACTAAAACATTTGAAAACGGACTATTTTTCACCTTTCTGAAGCATGACGTAATGGGGGGGTGTTATCTCTTTTGTCAAAAATCACCTGTTTTTGCTTGAACATTAAATGCCTCCAAATGGTATTTAATTCACTTCCCGGACCCCTGGCAGCATGAAAATCACTTTAAACATGCTAATTTTAGCTCTTAAACTGATGATCTACCTACAAATGTGAACTGACGTTCAAAAATAAAACATTTGAAAACGGACCATTTTTCACCTTTCTGAAGCATGACGTAATGGGGGGGTGTTATCTCGTTTGTCGAAAATCACCTGTTTTTGCTTGAACATTAAATGCCTCCAAATGGTATTTAATTCACTTTCCGGGCCCCTGGAAGCATGAAAATCATTTTAAACATGCTAATTGTAGCTCTTAAACTGATGATCTACCTACAAATGTGAACTGACGTTCAAAAATAAAACATTTGAAAACGACCATTTTTCACCTTTCTGAAGCATGACATAATGGGGGGGTGTTATCTCTTTTGTCAAAAATCACCTGTTTTTGCTTGAACATTAAATGCCTCCAAATGGTATTTAATTCATTTCCCCGGCCCCTGGAAGCATGAAAATCACTATAAACATGCTAATTTTAGCTCTTAAACTGATGATCTACCTACAAATGTGAACTGACGTTCAAAAATAAAACATTTGAAAACTGACCATTTTTCACCTTTCTGAAGCATGACGTAATGGGGGGTGTTATCTCTTTTGTCAAAAATCACCTGTTTTTGCTTGAACATTAAATGCCTCCAAATGGTATTTAATTCACTTCCCGGGCCCCTGGAAGCATGAAAATCACTTTAAACATGCTAATTTTAGCTCTTAAACTGATGATCTACCTACAAATGTGAACTGACATTCAAAAATAAAACATTTGAAAACGGACCATTTTTCACCTTTCTGAAGCATGACGTAATGGGGGGTGTTATCTCTTTTGTCCAAAATCACCTGTTTTTTCTTGAACATTAAATGCCTCCAAATGGTATTTAATTCACTTCCCGGGCCCCTGGAAGCATGAAAATCACTTTAAACATGCTAATTTTAGCTCTTAAACTGATGATCTACCTACAAATGTGAACTGACGTTCAAAAATAAAACATTTGAAAACGGACCATTTTTCACCTTTCTGAAGCATGACGTAATGGGGGTGTTATCTCTTTTGTCAAAAATCACCTGTTTTTGCTTGAACATTAAATGCCTCCAAATGGTATTTAATTCACTTCCCGGGCCCCTGGAAGCATGAAAATCACTTTAAACATGCTAATTTTAGCTCTTAAACTGATGATCTAATTACAAATGTGAACTGACGTTCAAAAATAAAACATTTGAAAACGGACCATTTTTCACCTTTCTGAAGCATGACGTAATGGGGGGGTTTATCTCTTTTGTCAAAAATCACCTGTTTTTGCTTGAACATTAAATGCCTCCAAATGGTATTTAATTCACTTCCCGGGCCCCTGAAAGCATGAAAATCACTTTAAACATGCTAATTGTAGCTCTTAAACTGATGATCTACCTACAAATTTGAACTGACGTTCAAAAATAAAACATTTGAAAACGGATCATTTTTCACCTTTCTGAAGCATGACGTAATGGGGGGTGTTATCTCTTTTGTCAAAAATCACCTGTTTTTGCTTGAACATTAAATGCCTCCAAATGGTATTTAATTCACTTCCCGGGCCCCTGGAAGCATGAAAATCACTTTAAACATGCTAATTTTAGCTCTTAAACTGATGATCTACCTACAAATGTGAACTGACGTTCAAAAATAAAAATTTGAAAACGGACCATTTTTCACCTTTCTGAAGCATGACTTAATGGGGGGGTGTTATCTCTTTTGTCAAAAATCACCTGTTTTTGCTGGAACATTAAATGCCTCCAAATGGTATTTAATTCACTTTCCGGGCCCCTGGAAGCATGAAAATCATTTTAAACATGCTAATTTTAGCTCTTAAACTGATGATCTACCTACAAATGTGAACTGACGTTCAAAAACTAAAACATTTGAAAACGGACTATTTTTCACCTTTCTGAAGCATGACGTAATGGGGGGGTGTTATCTCTTTTGTCAAAAATCACCTGTTTTTGCTTGAACATTAAATGCCTCCAAATGGTATTTAATTCACTTCCCGGGCCCCTGGAAGCATGAAAATCACTTCAAACATGCTAATTTTAGCTCTTAAACTGATGATCTACCTACAAATGTGAACTGACGTTCAAAAATAAAACTTTTGAAAACTGACCATTTTTCGCCTTTCTGAAGCATGACGTAATGGGGGGGTGTTATCTCGTTTGTCGAAAATCACCTGTTTTTGCTTGAACATTAAATGCCTCCAAATGGTATTTAATTCACTTTCCGGGCCCCTGGAAGCATGAAAATCATTTTAAACATGCTAATTGTAGCTCTTAAACTGATGATCTACCTACAAATGTGAACTGACGTTCAAAAATAAAACATTTGAAAACGACCATTTTTCACCTTTCTGAAGCATGACATAATGGGGGGGTGTTATCTCTTTTGTCAAAAATCACCTGTTTTTGCTTGAACATTAAATGCCTCCAAATGGTATTTAATTCATTTCCCCGGCCCCTGGGAGCATGAAAATCACTATAAACATGCTAATTTTAGCTCTTAAACTGATGATCTACCTACAAATGTGAACTGACGTTCAAAAATAAAACATTTGAAAACTGACCATTTTTCACCTTTCTGAAGCATGACGTAATGGGGGGGTGTTATCTCTTTTGTCAAAAATCACCTGTTTTTGCTTGAACATTAAATGCCTCCAAATGGTATTTAATTCACTTCCCGGGCCCCTGGAAGCATGAAAATCACTTTAAACATGCTAATTTTAGCTCTTAAACTGATGATCTACCTACAAATGTGAACTGACATTCAAAAATAAAACATTTGAAAACGGACCATTTTTCACCTTTCTGAAGCATGACGTAATGGGGGGTGTTATCTCTTTTGTCCAAAATCACCTGTTTTTTCTTGAACATTAAATGCCTCCAAATGGTATTTAATTCACTTCCCGGGCCCCTGGAAGCATGAAAATCACTTTAAACATGCTAATTTTAGCTCTTAAACTGATGATCTACCTACAAATGTGAACTGACGTTCAAAAATAAAACATTTGAAAACGGACCATTTTTCACCTTTCTGAAGCATGACGTAATGGGGGGTGTTATCTCTTTTGTCAAAAATCACCTGTTTTTCCTTGAACATTAAATGCCTCCAAATGGTATTTAATTCACTTCCCGGGCCCCTGGAAGCATGGAAATCACTTTAAACATGGTAATTTTAGCTCTAAAACTGATGATCTACCTACAAATGTGAACTGACATTCAAAAATAAAACATTTGAAAACTGACCATTTTTCACCTTTCTGAAGCATGACAAAATGGGGGGTGTTATCTCTTTTGTCAAAAATCACCTGGTTTTGCTTGAACATTAAATGCCTCCAAATGGTATTTAATTCACTTCCCGGCCCCTGGAAGCATGAAAATCACTTTAAACATGCTAATTTTAGCTCTTAAACTGATGATCTACCTACAAATGTGAACTGATGTTCAAAAATAAAACATTTGAAAATTGACCATTTTTCACCTTTCTGAAGCATGACGTAATGGGGGGGTTTATCTCTTTTGTCAAAAATCACCTGTTTTTGCTTGAACATTAAATGCCTCCAAATGGTATTTAATTCACTTCCCGGGCCTCTGGAAGCATGAAAATCACTTTAAACATGCTAATTTTCGCTCTTAAACTGATGATCTACCTACAAATGTGAACTGACGTTCAAAAATAAAACATTTGAGAACAGACCATTTTTCACCTTTCTGAAGCATGACGTAATAGGGGGGTGTTATCTCTTTTGTCAAAAATCACCTGTTTTTGATTGAACATTAAATGCCTCCAAATGGTATTTAATTCACTTCCCGGGCCCCTGGAAGCATGAAAATCACTTTAAACATGCTAATTTTAGCTCTTAAAATGATGATGATCTACCTACAAATGTGAACTTACGTTTAAAAATAAAACTTTTGAAAACGGACCATTTTTCACCTTTCTGAAGCATGACGTAATGGGGAGGGTTATCTCTTTTGTCAAAAATCACCTGTTTTTGCTTGAACATTAAATGCCTCCAAATGGTATTTAATTCACTTCCCGGGCCCCTGGAAGCATGAAAATCACTTTAAACATGCTAATTTTGGCTCTTAAACTGATGATCTACCTACAAATGTGAACTGACGTTCAAAAATAAAACTTTTGAAAACGGACCATTTTTCACCTTTCTGAAGCATGATGTAATGGGGGGTGTTATCTCTTTTGTCAAAAATCACCTGTTTTTGCTTGAACATTAAATGCCTCCAAATGGTATTTAATTCACTTCCCGGGCCCCTGGAAGCATGAAAATCACTTTAAACATGCTAATTTTAGCTCTTAAACTGATGATCTAATTACAAATGTGAACTGACGTTCAAAAATAAAACATTTGAAAACGGACCATTTTTCACCTTTCTGAAGCATGACGTAATGGGGGGGGTTTATCTCTTTTGTCAAAAATCACCTGTTTTTGCTTGAACATTAAATGCCTCCAAATGGTATTTAATTCACTTCCCGGGCCCCTGAAAGCATGAAAATCACTTTAAACATGCTAATTGTAGCTCTTAAACTGATGATCTACCTACAAATTTGAACTGACGTTCAAAAATAAAACATTTGAAAACGGATCATTTTTCACCTTTCTGAATCATGACGTAATGGGGGGGGTTTATCTCTTTTGTCAAAAATCACCTGTTTTTGCTTGAACATTAAATGCCTCCAAATGGTATTTAATTCACTTCCCGGGCCCCTGGAAGCATGAAAATCACTTTAAACATGCTAATTTTAGCTCTTAAACTGATGACCTACCTACAAATGTGAACTGACGTTCAAAAATAAAACTTTTGAAAACTGACCATTTTTCACCTTTCTGAAGCATGACGTAATGGGGGGGTGTTATCTCGTTTGTCGAAAATCACCTGTTTTTGCTTGAACATTAAATGCCTCCAAATGGTATTTAATTCACTTTCCGGGCCCCTGGAAGCATGAAAATCATTTTAAACATGCTAATTTTAGCTCTTAAACTGATGATCTACCTACAAATGTGAACTGACGTTCAAAAATAAAACATTTGAAAACGACCATTTTTCACCTTTCTGAAGCATGACATAATGGGGGGGTGTTATCTCTTTTGTCAAAAATCACCTGTTTTTGCTTGAACATTAAATGCCTCCAAATGGTATTTAATTCACTTCCCCGGCCCCTGGAAGCATGAAAATCACTATAAACATGCTAATTTTAGCTCTTAAACTGATGATCTACCTACAAATGTGAACTGACGTTCAAAAATAAAACATTTGAAAACTGACCATTTTTCACCTTTCTGAAGCATGACGTAATGGGGGGTGTTATCTCTTTTGTCAAAAATCACCTGTTTTTTCTTGAACATTAAATGCCTCCAAATGGTATTTAATTCACTTCCCGGGCCCCTGGAAGCATGAAAATCACTTTCAACATGCTAATTTTAGCTCTTAAACTGATGATCTACCTACAAATGTGAACTGACGTTCAAAAATAAAACATTTGAAAACGGACCATTTTTCACCTTTCTGAAGCATGACGTAATGGGGGGTGTTATCTCTTTTGTCAAAAATCACCTGTTTTTCCTTGAACATTAAATGCCTCCAAATGGTATTTAATTCACTTCCCGGGCCCCTGGAAGCATGGAAATCACTTTAAACATGGTAATTTTAGCTCTAAAACTGATGATCTACCTACAAATGTGAACTGACATTCAAAAATAAAACATTTGAAAACTGACCATTTTTCACCTTTCTGAAGAATGACAAAATGGGGGGTGTTATCTCTTTTGTCAAAAATCACCTGGTTTTGCTTGAACATTAAATGCCTCCAAATGGTATTTAATTCACTTCCCGGCCCCTGGAAGCATGAAAATCACTTTAAACATGCTAATTTTAGCTCTTAAACTGATGATCTACCTACAAATGTGAACTGATGTTCAAAAATAAAACATTTGAAAATGGACCATTTTTCACCTTTCTGAAGCATGACGTAATGGGGGGGTTTATCTCTTTTGTCAAAAATCACCTGTTTTTGCTTGAACATTAAATGCCTCCAAATGGTATTTAATTCACTTCCCGGGCCCCTGGAAGCATGAAAATCACTTTAAACATGCTAATTTTAGCTCTTAAAATGATGATGATCTACCTACAAATGTGAACTTACGTTTAAAAATAAAACTTTTGAAAACGGACCATTTTTCACCTTTCTGAAGCATGACGTAATGGGGAGGGTTATCTCTTTTGTCAAAAATCACCTGTTTTTGCTTGAACATTAAATGCCTCCAAATGGTATTTAATTCACTTCCCGGGCCCCTGGAAGCATGAAAATCACTTTAAACATGCTAATTTTGGCTCTTAAACTGATGATCTACCTACAAATGTGAACTGATGTTCAAAAATAAAACATTTGAAAACGGACCATTTTTCACCTTTCTGAAGCATGACGTAATGGGGGGGGGGGGTTTATCTCTTTTGTCAAAAATCACCTGTTTTTGCTTGAACATTAAATGCCTCTAAATGGTATTTAATTCACTTCCCGGGCCCCTGAAAGCATGAAAATCACTTTAAACATGCTAATTTTAGCTCTTAAACTGATGATCTACCTACAAATGTGAACTGACGTTCAAAAATAAAACTTTTGAAAACGGACCATTTTTAACCTTTCTGAAGCATGACGTAATGGGGGGTGTTATCTCTTTTGTCAAAAATCACCTGTTTTTGCTTGAACATTAAATGCCTCCAAATGGTATTTAATTCACTTCCCGGGCCCCTGGAAGCATGAAAATCACTTTAAACATGCTAATTTTAGCTCTTAAACTGATGATCTAATTACAAATGTGAACTGACGTTCAAAAATAAAACATTTGAAAACGGACCATTTTTCACCTTTCTGAAGCATGACGTAATGGGGGGGGTTTATCTCTTTTGTCAAAAATCACCTGTTTTTGCTTGAACATTAAATGCCTCCAAATGGTATTTAATTCACTTCCCGGGCCCCTGAAAGCATGAAAATCACTTTAAACATGCTAATTGTAGCTCTTAAACTGATGATCTACCTACAAATGTGAACTGACGTTCAAAAATAAAACATTTGAAAACGGACCATTTTTCACCTTTCTGAAGCATGACCTAATAGGGGGGTGTTATCTCTTTTGTCAAAAATCACCTGTTTTTGATTGAACATTAAATGCCTCCAAATGGTATTTAATTCACTTCCCGGGCCCCTGGAAGCATGAAAATCACTTTAAACATGCTAATTTTAGCTCTTAAAATGATGATGATCTACCTACAAATGTGAACTTACGTTTAAAAATAAAACTTTTGAAAACGGACCATTTTTCACCTTTCTGAAGCATGACGTAATGGGGAGGGTTATCTCTTTTGTCAAAAATCACCTGTTTTTGCTTGAACATTAAATGCCTCCAAATGGTATTTAATTCACTTCCCGGGCCCCTGGAAGCATGAAAATCACTTTAAACATGCTAATTTTGGCTCTTAAACTGATGATCTACCTACAAATGTGAACTGACGTTCAAAAATAAAACTTTTGAAAACTGACCATTTTTCACCTTTCTGAAGCATGACGTAATGGGGGTGTTATCTCTTTTGTCAAAAATCACCTGTTTTTGCTTGAACATTAAATGCCTCCAAATGGTATTTAATTCACTTCCCGGGCCCCTGGAAGCATGAAAATCACTTTAAACATGCTAATTTTAGCTCTTAAACTGATGATCTAATTACAAATGTGAACTGACGTTCAAAAATAAAACATTCGAAAACGGACCATTTTTCACCTTTCTGAAGCATGACGTAATGGGGGGGGTTTATCTCTTTTGTCAAAAATCACCTGTTTTTGCTTGAACATTAAATGCCTCCAAATGGTATTTAATTCACTTCCCGGGCCCCTGGAAGCATGAAAATCACTTTAAACATGCTAATTTTAGCTCTTAAACTGATGATCTACCTACAAATGTGAACTGACGTTCAAAAATAAAAATTTGAAAACGGACCATTTTTCACCTTTCTGAAGCATGACTTAATGGGGGGGTGTTATCTCTTTTGTCAAAAATCACCTGTTTTTGCTGGAACATTAAATGCCTCCAAATGGTATTTAATTCACTTTCCGGGCCCCTGGAAGCATGAAAATCATTTTAAACATGCTAATTTTAGCTCTTAAACTGATGATCTACCTACAAATGTGAACTGACGTTCAAAAACTAAAACATTTGAAAACGGACTATTTTTCACCTTTCTGAAGCATGACGTAATGGGGGGGTGTTATCTCTTTTGTCAAAAATCACCTGTTTTTGCTTGAACATTAAATGCCTCCAAATGGTATTTAATTCACTTCCCGGGCCCCTGGAAGCATGAAAATCACTTCAAACATGCTAATTTTAGCTCTTAAACTGATGATCTACCTACAAATGTGAACTGACGTTCAAAAATAAAACTTTTGAAAACTGACCATTTTTCACCTTTCTGAAGCATGACGTAATGGGGGGGTGTTATCTCGTTTGTCGAAAATCACCTGTTTTTGCTTGAACATTAAATGCCTCCAAATGGTATTTAATTCACTTCCCGGGCCCCTGGAAGCATGAAAATCACTTTAAACATGCTAATTTTAGCTCTTAAACTGATGATCTACCTACAAATGTGAACTGACATTCAAAAATAAAACATTTGAAAACGGACCATTTTTCACCTTTCTGAAGCATGACGTAATGGGGGGTGTTATCTCTTTTGTCCAAAATCACCTGTTTTTTCTTGAACATTAAATGCCTCCAAATGGTATTTAATTCACTTCCCGGGCCCCTGGAAGCATGAAAATCACTTTAAACATGCTAATTTTAGCTCTTAAACTGATGATCTACCTACAAATGTGAACTGACGTTCAAAAATAAAACATTTGAAAACGGACCATTTTTCACCTTTCTGAAGCATGACGTAATGGGGGGTGTTATCTCTTTTGTCAAAAATCACCTGTTTTTCCTTGAACATTAAATGCCTCCAAATGGTATTTAATTCACTTCCCGGGCCCCTGGAAGCATGGAAATCACTTTAAACATGGTAATTTTAGCTCTAAAACTGATGATCTACCTACAAATGTGAACTGACATTCAAAAATAAAACATTTGAAAACTGACCATTTTTCACCTTTCTGAAGCATGACAAAATGGGGGGTGTTATCTCTTTTGTCAAAAATCACCTGGTTTTGCTTGAACATTAAATGCCTCCAAATGGTATTTAATTCACTTCCCGGCCCCTGGAAGCATGAAAATCACTTTAAACATGCTAATTTTAGCTCTTAAACTGATGATCTACCTACAAATGTGAACTGATGTTCAAAAATAAAACATTTGAAAATTGACCATTTTTCACCTTTCTGAAGCATGACGTAATGGGGGGGTTTATCTCTTTTGTCAAAAATCACCTGTTTTTGCTTGAACATTAAATGCCTCCAAATGGTATTTAATTCACTTCCCGGGCCTCTGGAAGCATGAAAATCACTTTAAACATGCTAATTTTCGCTCTTAAACTGATGATCTACCTACAAATGTGAACTGACGTTCAAAAATAAAACATTTGAAAACGGACCATTTTTCACCTTTCTGAAGCATGACGTAATAGGGGGGTGTTATCTCTTTTGTCAAAAATCACCTGTTTTTGATTGAACATTAAATGCCTCCAAATGGTATTTAATTCACTTCCCGGGCCCCTGGAAGCATGAAAATCACTTTAAACATGCTAATTTTAGCTCTTAAAATGATGATGATCTACCTACAAATGTGAACTTACGTTTAAAAATAAAACTTTTGAAAACGGACCATTTTTCACCTTTCTGAAGCATGACGTAATGGGGAGGGTTATCTCTTTTGTCAAAAATCACCTGTTTTTGCTTGAACATTAAATGCCTCCAAATGGTATTTAATTCACTTCCCGGGCCCCTGGAAGCATGAAAATCACTTTAAACATGCTAATTTTGGCTCTTAAACTGATGATCTACCTACAAATGTGAACTGACGTTCAAAAATAAAACTTTTGAAAACGGACCATTTTTCACCTTTCTGAAGCATGAAGTAATGGGGGGTGTTATCTCTTTTGTCAAAAATCACCTGTTTTTGCTTGAACATTAAATGCCTCCAAATGGTATTTAATTCACTTCCCGGGCCCCTGGAAGCATGAAAATCACTTTAAACATGCTAATTTTAGCTCTTAAACTGATGATCTAATTACAAATGTGAACTGACGTTCAAAAATAAAACATTTGAAAACGGACCATTTTTCACCTTTCTGAAGCATGACGTAATGGGGGGGGTTTATCTCTTTTGTCAAAAATCACCTGTTTTTGCTTGAACATTAAATGCCTCCAAATGGTATTTAATTCACTTCCCGGGCCCCTGAAAGCATGAAAATCACTTTAAACATGCTAATTGTAGCTCTTAAACTGATGATCTACCTACAAATTTGAACTGACGTTCAAAAATAAAACATTTGAAAACGGATCATTTTTCACCTTTCTGAATCATGACGTAATGGGGGGGGTTTATCTCTTTTGTCAAAAATCACCTGTTTTTGCTTGAACATTAAATGCCTCCAAATGGTATTTAATTCACTTCCCGGGCCCCTGGAAGCATGAAAATCACTTTAAACATGCTAATTTTAGCTCTTAAACTGATGACCTACCTACAAATGTGAACTGACGTTCAAAAATAAAACTTTTGAAAACTGACCATTTTTCACCTTTCTGAAGCATGACGTAATGGGGGGGTGTTATCTCGTTTGTCGAAAATCACCTGTTTTTGCTTGAACATTAAATGCCTCCAAATGGTATTTAATTCACTTTCCGGGCCCCTGGAAGCATGAAAATCATTTTAAACATGCTAATTTTAGCTCTTAAACTGATGATCTACCTACAAATGTGAACTGACGTTCAAAAATAAAACATTTGAAAACGACCATTTTTCACCTTTCTGAAGCATGACATAATGGGGGGGTGTTATCTCTTTTGTCAAAAATCACCTGTTTTTGCTTGAACATTAAATGCCTCCAAATGGTATTTAATTCACTTCCCCGGCCCCTGGAAGCATGAAAATCACTATAAACATGCTAATTTTAGCTCTTAAACTGATGATCTACCTACAAATGTGAACTGACGTTCAAAAATAAAACATTTGAAAACTGACCATTTTTCACCTTTCTGAAGCATGACGTAATGGGGGGTGTTATCTCTTTTGTCAAAAATCACCTGTTTTTTCTTGAACATTAAATGCCTCCAAATGGTATTTAATTCACTTCCCGGGCCCCTGGAAGCATGAAAATCACTTTAAACATGCTAATTTTAGCTCTTAAACTGATGATCTACCTACAAATGTGAACTGACGTTCAAAAATAAAACATTTGAAAACGGACCATTTTTCACCTTTCTGAAGCATGACGTAATGGGGGGTGTTATCTCTTTTGTCAAAAATCACCTGTTTTTCCTTGAACATTAAATGCCTCCAAATGGTATTTAATTCACTTCCCGGGCCCCTGGAAGCATGGAAATCACTTTAAACATGGTAATTTTAGCTCTAAAACTGATGATCTACCTACAAATGTGAACTGACATTCAAAAATAAAACATTTGAAAACTGACCATTTTTCACCTTTCTGAAGAATGACAAAATGGGGGGTGTTATCTCTTTTGTCAAAAATCACCTGGTTTTGCTTGAACATTAAATGCCTCCAAATGGTATTTAATTCACTTCCCGGCCCCTGGAAGCATGAAAATCACTTTAAACATGCTAATTTTAGCTCTTAAACTGATGATCTACCTACAAATGTGAACTGATGTTCAAAAATAAAACATTTGAAAATGGACCATTTTTCACCTTTCTGAAGCATGACGTAATGGGGGGGTTTATCTCTTTTGTCAAAAATCACCTGTTTTTGCTTGAACATTAAATGCCTCCAAATGGTATTTAATTCACTTCCCGGGCCTCTGGAAGCATGAAAATCACTTTAAACATGCTAATTTTCGCTCTTAAACTGATGATCTACCTACAAATGTGAACTGACGTTCAAAAATAAAACATTTGAAAACGGACCATTTTTCACCTTTCTGAAGCATGACGTAATAGGGGGGTGTTATCTCTTTTGTCAAAAATCACCTGTTTTTGATTGAACATTAAATGCCTCCAAATGGTATTTAATTCACTTCCCGGGCCCCTGGAAGCATGAAAATCACTTTAAACATGCTAATTTTAGCTCTTAAAATGATGATGATCTACCTACAAATGTGAACTTACGTTTAAAAATAAAACTTTTGAAAACGGACCATTTTTCACCTTTCTGAAGCATGACGTAATGGGGAGGGTTATCTCTTTTGTCAAAAATCACCTGTTTTTGCTTGAACATTAAATGCCTCCAAATGGTATTTAATTCACTTCCCGGGCCCCTGGAAGCATGAAAATCACTTTAAACATGCTAATTTTGGCTCTTAAACTGATGATCTACCTACAAATGTGAACTGATGTTCAAAAATAAAACATTTGAAAACGGACCATTTTTCACCTTTCTGAAGCATGACGTAATGGGGGGGGGGGGTTTATCTCTTTTGTCAAAAATCACCTGTTTTTGCTTGAACATTAAATGCCTCTAAATGGTATTTAATTCACTTCCCGGGCCCCTGAAAGCATGAAAATCACTTTAAACATGCTAATTTTAGCTCTTAAACTGATGATCTACCTACAAATGTGAACTGACGTTCAAAAATAAAACTTTTGAAAACGGACCATTTTTAACCTTTCTGAAGCATGACGTAATGGGGGGTGTTATCTCTTTTGTCAAAAATCACCTGTTTTTGCTTGAACATTAAATGCCTCCAAATGGTATTTAATTCACTTCCCGGGCCCCTGGAAGCATGAAAATCACTTTAAACATGCTAATTTTAGCTCTTAAACTGATGATCTAATTACAAATGTGAACTGACGTTCAAAAATAAAACATTTGAAAACGGACCATTTTTCACCTTTCTGAAGCATGACGTAATGGGGGGGGTTTATCTCTTTTGTCAAAAATCACCTGTTTTTGCTTGAACATTAAATGCCTCCAAATGGTATTTAATTCACTTCCCGGGCCCCTGAAAGCATGAAAATCACTTTAAACATGCTAATTGTAGCTCTTAAACTGATGATCTACCTACAAATGTGAACTGACGTTCAAAAATAAAACATTTGAAAACGGACCATTTTTCACCTTTCTGAAGCATGACCTAATAGGGGGGTGTTATCTCTTTTGTCAAAAATCACCTGTTTTTGATTGAACATTAAATGCCTCCAAATGGTATTTAATTCACTTCCCGGGCCCCTGGAAGCATGAAAATCACTTTAAACATGCTAATTTTAGCTCTTAAAATGATGATGATCTACCTACAAATGTGAACTTACGTTTAAAAATAAAACTTTTGAAAACGGACCATTTTTCACCTTTCTGAAGCATGACGTAATGGGGAGGGTTATCTCTTTTGTCAAAAATCACCTGTTTTTGCTTGAACATTAAATGCCTCCAAATGGTATTTAATTCACTTCCCGGGCCCCTGGAAGCATGAAAATCACTTTAAACATGCTAATTTTGGCTCTTAAACTGATGATCTACCTACAAATGTGAACTGACGTTCAAAAATAAAACTTTTGAAAACGGACCATTTTTCACCTTTCTGAAGCATGACGTAATGGGGGGTGTTATCTCTTTTGTCAAAAATCACCTGTTTTTGCTTGAACATTAAATGCCTCCAAATGGTATTTAATTCACTTCCCGGGCCCCTGGAAGCATGAAAATCACTTTAAACATGCTAATTTTAGCTCTTAAACTGATGATCTAATTACAAATGTGAACTGACGTTCAAAAATAAAACATTCGAAAACGGACCATTTTTCACCTTTCTGAAGCATGACGTAATGGGGGGGGTTTATCTCTTTTGTCAAAAATCACCTGTTTTTGCTTGAACATTAAATGCCTCCAAATGGTATTTAATTCACTTCCCGGGCCCCTGAAAGCATGAAAATCACTTTAAACATGCTAATTGTAGCTCTTAAACTGATGATCTACCTACAAATTTGAACTGACGTTCAAAAATAAAACATTTGAAAACGGATCATTTTTCACCTTTCTGAAGCATGACGTAATGGGGGGGGTTTATCTCTTTTGTCAAAAATCACCTGTTTTTGCTTGAACATTAAATGCCTCCAAATGGTATTTAATTCACTTCCCGGGCCCCTGGAAGCATGAAAATCACTTTAAACATGCTAATTTTAGCTCTTAAACTGATGACCTACCTACAAATGTGAACTGACGTTCAAAAATAAAACTTTTGAAAACTGACCATTTTTCACGTTTCTGAAGCATGACGTAATGGGGGGGTGTTATCTCGTTTGTCGAAAATCACCTGTTTTTGCTTGAACATTAAATGCCTCCAAATGGTATTTAATTCACTTTCCGGGCCCCTGGAAGCATGAAAATCATTTTAAACATGCTAATTTTAGCTCTTAAACTGATGATCTACCTACAAATGTGAACTGACGTTCAAAAATAAAACATTTGAAAACGACCATTTTTCACCTTTCTGAAGCATGACATAATGGGGGGGTGTTATCTCTTTTGTCAAAAATCACCTGTTTTTGCTTGAACATTAAATGCCTCCAAATGGTATTTAATTCATTTCCCCGGCCCCTGGAAGCATGAAAATCACTATAAACATGCTAATTTTAGCTCTTAAACTGATGATCTACCTACAAATGTGAACTGACGTTCAAAAATAAAACATTTGAAAACTGACCATTTTTCACCTTTCTGAAGCATGACGTAATGGGGGGGTGTTATCTCTTTTGTCAAAAATCACCTGTTTTTGCTTGAACATTAAATGCCTCCAAATGGTATTTAATTCACTTCCCGGGCCCCTGGAAGCATGAAAATCACTTTAAACATGCTAATTTTAGCTCTTAAACTGATGATCTACCTACAAATGTGAACTGACATTCAAAAATAAAACATTTGAAAACGGACCATTTTTCACCTTTCTGAAGCATGACGTAATGGGGGGTGTTATCTCTTTTGTCCAAAATCACCTGTTTTTTCTTGAACATTAAATGCCTCCAAATGGTATTTAATTCACTTCCCCGGGCCCCTGGAAGCATGAAAATCACTTTAAACATGCTAATTTTAGCTCTTAAACTGATGATCTACCTACAAATGTGAACTGACGTTCAAAATAAAACATTTGAAAACGGACCATTTTTCACCTTTCTGAAGCATGACGTAATGGGGGTGTTATCTCTTTTGTCAAAAATCACCTGTTTTTGCTTGAACATTAAATGCCTCCAAATGGTATTTAATTCACTTCCCGGGCCCCTGGAAGCATGAAAATCACTTTAAACATGCTAATTTTAGCTCTTAAACTGATGATCTAATTACAAATGTGAACTGACGTTCAAAAATAAAACATTTGAAAACGGACCATTTTTCACCTTTCTGAAGCATGACGTAATGGGGGGGTTTATCTCTTTTGTCAAAAATCACCTGTTTTTGCTTGAACATTAAATGCCTCCAAATGGTATTTAATTCACTTCCCGGGCCCCTGAAAGCATGAAAATCACTTTAAACATGCTAATTGTAGCTCTTAAACTGATGATCTACCTACAAATTTGAACTGACGTTCAAAAATAAAACATTTGAAAACGGATCATTTTTCACCTTTCTGAAGCATGACGTAATGGGGGTGTTATCTCTTTTGTCAAAAATCACCTGTTTTTGCTTGAACATTAAATGCCTCCAAATGGTATTTAATTCACTTCCCGGGCCCCTGGAAGCATGAAAATCACTTTAAACATGCTAATTTTAGCTCTTAAACTGATGATCTACCTACAAATGTGAACTGACGTTCAAAAATAAAAATTTGAAAACGGACCATTTTTCACCTTTCTGAAGCATGACTTAATGGGGGGGTGTTATCTCTTTTGTCAAAAATCACCTGTTTTTGCTGGAACATTAAATGCCTCCAAATGGTATTTAATTCACTTTCCGGGCCCCTGGAAGCATGAAAATCATTTTAAACATGCTAATTTTAGCTCTTAAACTGATGATCTACCTACAAATGTGAACTGACGTTCAAAAACTAAAACATTTGAAAACGGACTATTTTTCACCTTTCTGAAGCATGACGTAATGGGGGGGTGTTATCTCTTTTGTCAAAAATCACCTGTTTTTGCTTGAACATTAAATGCCTCCAAATGGTATTTAATTCACTTCCCGGGCCCCTGGAAGCATGAAAATCACTTCAAACATGCTAATTTTAGCTCTTAAACTGATGATCTACCTACAAATGTGAACTGACGTTCAAAAATAAAACTTTTGAAAACTGACCATTTTTTACCTTTCTGAAGCATGACGTAATGGGGGGGTGTTATCTCGTTTGTCGAAAATCACCTGTTTTTGCTTGAACATTAAATGCCTCCAAATGGTATTTAATTCACTTTCCGGGCCCCTGGAAGCATGAAAATCATTTTAAACATGCTAATTGTAGCTCTTAAACTGATGATCTACCTACAAATGTGAACTGACGTTCAAAAATAAAACATTTGAAAACGACCATTTTTCACCTTTCTGAAGCATGACATAATGGGGGGGTGTTATCTCTTTTGTCAAAAATCACCTGTTTTTTGCTTGAACATTAAATGCCTCCAAATGGTATTTAATTCATTTCCCCGGCCCCTGGAAGCATGAAAATCACTATAAACATGCTAATTTTAGCTCTTAAACTGATGATCTACCTACAAATGTGAACTGACGTTCAAAAATAAAACATTTGAAAACTGACCATTTTTCACCTTTCTGAAGCATGACGTAATGGGGGGTGTTATCTCTTTTGTCAAAAATCACCTGTTTTTGCTTGAACATTAAATGCCTCCAAATGGTATTTAATTCACTTCCCGGGCCCCTGGAAGCATGAAAATCACTTTAAACATGCTAATTTTAGCTCTTAAACTGATGATCTACCTACAAATGTGAACTGACATTCAAAAATAAAACATTTGAAAACGGACCATTTTTCACCTTTCTGAAGCATGACGTAATGGGGGGTGTTATCTCTTTTGTCCAAAATCACCTGTTTTTTCTTGAACATTAAATGCCTCCAAATGGTATTTAATTCACTTCCCGGGCCCCTGGAAGCATGAAAATCACTTTAAACATGCTAATTTTAGCTCTTAAACTGATGATCTACCTACAAATGTGAACTGACGTTAAAAAATAAAACATTTGAAAACGGACCATTTTTCACCTTTCTGAAGCATGACGTAATGGGGGGTGTTATCTCTTTTGTCCAAAATCACCTGTTTTTTCTTGAACATTAAATGCCTCCAAATGGTATTTAATTCACTTCCCGGGCCCCTGGAAGCATGAAAATCACTTTAAACATGCTAATTTTAGCTCTTAAACTGATGATCTACCTACAAATGTGAACTGACGTTCAAAAATAAAACATTTGAAAACGGACCATTTTTCACCTTTCTGAAGCATGACGTAATGGGGGTGTTATCTCTTTTGTCAAAAATCACCTGTTTTTGCTTGAACATTAAATGCCTCCAAATGGTATTTAATTCACTTCCCGGGCCCCTGGAAGCATGAAAATCACTTTAAACATGCTAATTTTAGCTCTTAAACTGATGATCTAATTACAAATGTGAACTGACGTTCAAAAATAAAACATTTGAAAACGGACCATTTTTCACCTTTCTGAAGCATGACGTAATGGGGGGGTTTATCTCTTTTGTCAAAAATCACCTGTTTTTGCTTGAACATTAAATGCCTCCAAATGGTATTTAATTCACTTCCCGGGCCCCTGAAAGCATGAAAATCACTTTAAACATGCTAATTGTAGCTCTTAAACTGATGATCTACCTACAAATTTGAACTGACGTTCAAAAATAAAACATTTGAAAACGGATCATTTTTCACCTTTCTGAAGCATGACGTAATGGGGGGTGTTATCTCTTTTGTCAAAAATCACCTGTTTTTGCTTGAACATTAAATGCCTCCAAATGGTATTTAATTCACTTCCCGGGCCCCTGGAAGCATGAAAATCACTTTAAACATGCTAATTTTAGCTCTTAAACTGATGATCTACCTACAAATGTGAACTGACGTTCAAAAATAAAAATTTGAAAACGGACCATTTTTCACCTTTCTGAAGCATGACTTAATGGGGGGGTGTTATCTCTTTTGTCAAAAATCACCTGTTTTTGCTGGAACATTAAATGCCTCCAAATGGTATTTAATTCACTTTCCGGGCCCCTGGAAGCATGAAAATCATTTTAAACATGCTAATTTTAGCTCTTAAACTGATGATCTACCTACAAATGTGAACTGACGTTCAAAAACTAAAACATTTGAAAACGGACTATTTTTCACCTTTCTGAAGCATGACGTAATGGGGGGGTGTTATCTCTTTTGTCAAAAATCACCTGTTTTTGCTTGAACATTAAATGCCTCCAAATGGTATTTAATTCACTTCCCGGGCCCCTGGAAGCATGAAAATCACTTCAAACATGCTAATTTTAGCTCTTAAACTGATGATCTACCTACAAATGTGAACTGACGTTCAAAAATAAAACTTTTGAAAACTGACCATTTTTTACCTTTCTGAAGCATGACGTAATGGGGGGGTGTTATCTCGTTTGTCGAAAATCACCTGTTTTTGCTTGAACATTAAATGCCTCCAAATGGTATTTAATTCACTTTCCGGGCCCCTGGAAGCATGAAAATCATTTTAAACATGCTAATTGTAGCTCTTAAACTGATGATCTACCTACAAATGTGAACTGACGTTCAAAAATAAAACATTTGAAAACGACCATTTTTCACCTTTCTGAAGCATGACATAATGGGGGGGTGTTATCTCTTTTGTCAAAAATCACCTGTTTTTGCTTGAACATTAAATGCCTCCAAATGGTATTTAATTCATTTCCCCGGCCCCTGGAAGCATGAAAATCACTATAAACATGCTAATTTTAGCTCTTAAACTGATGATCTACCTACAAATGTGAACTGACGTTCAAAAATAAAACATTTGAAAACTGACCATTTTTCACCTTTCTGAAGCATGACGTAATGGGGGGGTGTTATCTCTTTTGTCAAAAATCACCTGTTTTTGCTTGAACATTAAATGCCTCCAAATGGTATTTAATTCACTTCCCGGGCCCCTGGAAGCATGAAAATCACTTTAAACATGCTAATTTTAGCTCTTAAACTGATGATCTACCTACAAATGTGAACTGACATTCAAAAATAAAACATTTGAAAACGGACCATTTTTCACCTTTCTGAAGCATGACGTAATGGGGGGTGTTATCTCTTTTGTCCAAAATCACCTGTTTTTTCTTGAACATTAAATGCCTCCAAATGGTATTTAATTCACTTCCCGGGCCCCTGGAAGCATGAAAATCACTTTAAACATGCTAATTTTAGCTCTTAAACTGATGATCTACCTACAAATGTGAACTGACGTTAAAAAATAAAACATTTGAAAACGGACCATTTTTCACCTTTCTGAAGCATGACGTAATGGGGGGTGTTATCTCTTTTGTCAAAAATCACCTGTTTTTCCTTGAACATTAAATGCCTCCAAATGGTATTTAATTCACTTCCCGGGCCCCTGGAAGCATGGAAATCACTTTAAACATGGTAATTTTAGCTCTAAAACTGATGATCTACCTACAAATGTGAACTGACATTCAAAAATAAAACATTTGAAAACTGACCATTTTTCACCTTTCTGAAGCATGACAAAATGGGGGGTGTTATCTCTTTTGTCAAAAATCACCTGGTTTTGCTTGAACATTAAATGCCTCCAAATGGTATTTAATTCACTTCCCGGCCCCTGGAAGCATGAAAATCACTTTAAACATGCTAATTTTAGCTCTTAAACTGATGATCTACCTACAAATGTGAACTGATGTTCAAAAATAAAACATTTGAAAATGGACCATTTTTCACCTTTCTGAAGCATGACGTAATGGGGGGGTTTATCTCTTTTGTCAAAAATCACCTGTTTTTGCTTGAACATTAAATGCCTCCAAATGGTATTTAAATCACTTCCCGGGCCTCTGGAAGCATGAAAATCACTTTAAACATGCTAATTTTCGCTCTTAAACTGATGATCTACCTACAAATGTGAACTGACGTTCAAAAATAAAACATTTGAAAACGGACCATTTTTCACCTTTCTGAAGCATGACGTAATAGGGGGGTGTTATCTCTTTTGTCAAAAATCACCTGTTTTTGATTGAACATTAAATGCCTCCAAATGGTATTTAATTCACTTCCCGGGCCCCTGGAAGCATGAAAATCACTTTAAACATGCTAATTTTAGCTCTTAAAATGATGATGATCTACCTACAAATGTGAACTTACGTTTAAAAATAAAACTTTTGAAAACGGACCATTTTTCACCTTTCTGAAGCATGTTGTAATGGGGAGGGTTATCTCTTTTGTCAAAAATCACCTGTTTTTGCTTGAACATTAAATGCCTCCAAATGGTATTTAATTCACTTCCCGGGCCCCTGGAAGCATGAAAATCACTTTAAACATGCTAATTTTGGCTCTTAAACTGATGATCTACCTACAAATGTGAACTGACGTTCAAAAATAAAACTTTTGAAAACGGACCATTTTTCACCTTTCTGAAGCATGACGTAATGGGGGGTGTTATCTCTTTTGTCAAAAATCACCTGTTTTTGCTTGAACATTAAATGCCTCCAAATGGTATTTAATTCACTTCCCGGGCCCCTGGAAGCATGAAAATCACTTTAAACATGCTAATTTTAGCTCTTAAACTGATGATCTAATTACAAATGTGAACTGACGTTCAAAAATAAAACATTTGAAAACGGACCATTTTTCACCTTTCTGAAGCATGACGTAATGGGGGGGGGTTTATCTCTTTTGTCAAAAATCACCTGTTTTTGCTTGAACATTAAATGCCTCCAAATGGTATTTAATTCACTTCCCGGGCCCCTGAAAGCATGAAAATCACTTTAAACATGCTAATTGTAGCTCTTAAACTGATGATCTACCTACAAATTTGAACTGACGTTCAAAAATAAAACATTTGAAAACGGATCATTTTTCACCTTTCTGAATCATGACGTAATGGGGGGGGTTTATCTCTTTTGTCAAAAATCACCTGTTTTTGCTTGAACATTAAATGCCTCCAAATGGTATTTAATTCACTTCCCGGGCCCCTGGAAGCATGAAAATCACTTTAAACATGCTAATTTTAGCTCTTAAACTGATGACCTACCTACAAATGTGAACTGACGTTCAAAAATAAAACTTTTGAAAACTGACCATTTTTCACCTTTCTGAAGCATGACGTAATGGGGGGGTGTTATCTCGTTTGTCGAAAATCACCTGTTTTTGCTTGAACATTAAATGCCTCCAAATGGTATTTAATTCACTTTCCGGGCCCCTGGAAGCATGAAAATCATTTTAAACATGCTAATTTTAGCTCTTAAACTGATGATCTACCTACAAATGTGAACTGACGTTCAAAAATAAAACATTTGAAAACGACCATTTTTCACCTTTCTGAAGCATGACATAATGGGGGGGTGTTATCTCTTTTGTCAAAAATCACCTGTTTTTGCTTGAACATTAAATGCCTCCAAATGGTATTTAATTCACTTCCCCGGCCCCTGGAAGCATGAAAATCACTATAAACATGCTAATTTTAGCTCTTAAACTGATGATCTACCTACAAATGTGAACTGACGTTCAAAAATAAAACATTTGAAAACTGACCATTTTTCACCTTTCTGAAGCATGACGTAATGGGGGGGTGTTATCTCTTTTGTCAAAAATCACCTGTTTTTGCTTGAACATTAAATGCCTCCAAATGGTATTTAATTCACTTCCCGGGCCCCTGGAAGCATGAAAATCACTTTAAACATGCTAATTTTAGTTCTTAAACTGATGATCTACCTACAAATGTGAACTGACGTTCAAAAATAAAACATTTGAAAACGGACCATTTTTCACCTTTCTGAAGCATGACGTAATGGGGGGTGTTATCTCTTTTGTCAAAAATCACCTGTTTTTCCTTGAACATTAAATGCCTCCAAATGGTATTTAATTCACTTCCCGGGCCCCTGGAAGCATGGAAATCACTTTAAACATGGTAATTTTAGCTCTAAAACTGATGATCTACCTACAAATGTGAACTGACATTCAAAAATAAAACATTTGAAAACTGACCATTTTTCACCTTTCTGAAGAATGACAAAATGGGGGGTGTTATCTCTTTTGTCAAAAATCACCTGGTTTTGCTTGAACATTAAATGCCTCCAAATGGTATTTAATTCACTTCCCGGCCCCTGGAAGCATGAAAATCACTTTAAACATGCTAATTTTAGCTCTTAAACTGATGATCTACCTACAAATGTGAACTGATGTTCAAAAATAAAACTTTTGAAAACGGACCATTTTTCACCTTTCTGAAGCATGACGTAATGGGGAGGGTTATCTCTTTTGTCAAAAATCACCTGTTTTTGCTTGAACATTAAATGCCTCCAAATGGTATTTAATTCACTTCCCGGGCCCCTGAAAGCATGAAAATCACTTTAAACATGCTAATTGTGGCTCTTAAACTGATGATCTACCTACAAATGTGAACTGATGTTCAAAAATAAAACATTTGAAAACGGACCATTTTTCACCTTTCTGAAGCATGACGTAATGGGGGGGGGTTTATCTCTTTTGTCAAAAATCACCTGTTTTTGCTTGAACATTAAATGCCTCTAAATGGTATTTAATTCACTTCCCGGGCCCCTGAAAGCCTGAAAATCACTTTAAACATGCTAATTTTAGCTCTTAAACTGATGATCTACCTACAAATGTGAACTGACGTTCAAAAATAAAACTTTTGAAAACGGACCATTTTTAACCTTTCTGAAGCATGACGTAATGGGGGGTGTTATCTCTTTTGTCAAAAATCACCTGTTTTTGCTTGAACATTAAATGCCTCCAAATGGTATTTAATTCACTTCCCGGGCCCCTGGAAGCATGAAAATCACTTTAAACATGCTAATTTTAGCTCTTAAACTGATGATCTAATTACAAATGTGAACTGACGTTCAAAAATAAAACATTTGAAAACGGACCATTTTTCACCTTTCTGAAGCATGACGTAATGGGGGGGGTTTATCTCTTTTGTCAAAAATCACCTGTTTTTGCTTGAACATTAAATGCCTCCAAATGGTATTTAATTCACTTCCCGGGCCCCTGAAAGCATGAAAATCACTTCAAACATGCTAATTGTAGCTCTTAAACTGATGATCTACCTACAAATGTGAACTGACGTTCAAAAATAAAACATTTGAAAACGGACCATTTTTCACCTTTCTGAAGCATGACCTAATAGGGGGGTGTTATCTCTTTTGTCAAAAATCACCTGTTTTTGATTGAACATTAAATGCCTCCAAATGGTATTTAATTCACTTCCCGGGCCCCTGGAAGCATGAAAATCACTTTAAACATGCTAATTTTAGCTCTTAAAATGATGATGATCTACCTACAAATGTGAACTTACGTTTAAAAATAAAACTTTTGAAAACGGACCATTTTTCACCTTTCTGAAGCATGACGTAATGGGGAGGGTTATCTCTTTTGTAAAAAATCACCTGTTTTTGCTTGAACATTAAATGCCTCCAAATGGTATTTAATTCACTTCCCGGGCCCCTGGAAGCATGAAAATCACTTTAAACATGCTAATTTTGGCTCTTAAACTGATGATCTACCTACAAATGTGAACTGACGTTCAAAAATAAAACTTTTGAAAACGGACCATTTTTCACCTTTCTGAAGCATGACGTAATGGGGGGTGTTATCTCTTTTGTCAAAAATCACCTGTTTTTGCTTGAACATTAAATGCCTCCAAATGGTATTTAATTCACTTCCCGGGCCCCTGGAAGCATGAAAATCACTTTAAACATGCTAATTTTAGCTCTAAAACTGATGATCTAATTACAAATGTGAACTGACGTTCAAAAATAAAACATTTGAAAACGGACCATTTTTCACCTTTCTGAAGCATGACGTAATGGGGGGGGTTTATCTCTTTTGTCAAAAATCACCTGTTTTTGCTTGAACATTAAATGCCTCCAAATGGTATTTAATTCACTTCCCGGGCCCCTGAAAGCATGAAAATCACTTTAAACATGCTAATTGTAGCTCTTAAACTGATGATCTACCTACAAATTTGAACTGACGTTCAAAAATAAAACATTTGAAAACGGATCATTTTTCACCTTTCTGAAGCATGACGTAATGGGGGGGGGTTTATCTCTTTTGTCAAAAATCACCTGTTTTTGCTTGAACATTAAATGCCTCCAAATGGTATTTAATTCACTTCCCGGGCCCCTGGAAGCATGAAAATCACTTTAAACATGCTAATTTTAGCTCTTAAACTGATGACCTACCTACAAATGTGAACTGACGTTCAAAAATAAAACTTTTGAAAACTGACCATTTTTCACGTTTCTGAAGCATGACGTAATGGGGGGGTGTTATCTCGTTTGTCGAAAATCACCTGTTTTTGCTTGAACATTAAATGCCTCCAAATGGTATTTAATTCACTTTCCGGGCCCCTGGAAGCATGAAAATCATTTTAAACATGCTAATTTTAGCTCTTAAACTGATGATCTACCTACAAATGTGAACTGACGTTCAAAAATAAAACATTTGAAAACGACCATTTTTCACCTTTCTGAAGCATGACATAATGGGGGGGTGTTATCTCTTTTGTCAAAAATCACCTGTTTTTGCTTGAACATTAAATGCCTCCAAATGGTATTTAATTCACTTCCCCGGCCCCTGGAAGCATGAAAATCACTATAAACATGCTAATTTTAGCTCTTAAACTGATGATCTACCTACAAATGTGAACTGACGTTCAAAAATAAAACATTTGAAAACTGACCATTTTTCACCTTTCTGAAGCATGACGTAATGGGGGGGTGTTATCTCTTTTGTCAAAAATCACCTGTTTTTGCTTGAACATTAAATGCCTCCAAATGGTATTTAATTCACTTCCCGGGCCCCTGGAAGCATGAAAATCACTTTAAACATGCTAATTTTAGCTCTTAAACTGATGATCTACCTACAAATGTGAACTGACATTCAAAAATAAAACATTTGAAAACGGACCATTTTTCACCTTTCTGAAGCATGACGTAATGGGGGGTGTTATCTCTTTTGTCCAAAATCACCTGTTTTTTCTTGAACATTAAATGCCTCCAAATGGTATTTAATTCACTTCCCGGGCCCCTGGAAGCATGAAAATCACTTTAAACATGCTAATTTTAGCTCTTAAACTGATGATCTACCTACAAATGTGAACTGACGTTCAAAAATAAAACATTTGAAAACGGACCATTTTTCACCTTTCTGAAGCATGACGTAATGGGGGGTGTTATCTCTTTTGTCAAAAATCACCTGTTTTTCCTTGAACATTAAATGCCTCCAAATGGTATTTAATTCACTTCCCGGGCCCCTGGAAGCATGGAAATCACTTTAAACATGGTAATTTTAGCTCTAAAACTGATGATCTACCTACAAATGTGAACTGACATTCAAAAATAAAACATTTGAAAACTGACCATTTTTCACCTTTCTGAAGCATGACAAAATGAGGGGTGTTATCTCTTTTGTCAAAAATCACCTGGTTTTGCTTGAACATTAAATGCCTCCAAATGGTATTTAATTCACTTCCCGGCCCCTGGAAGCATGAAAATCACTTTAAACATGCTAATTTTAGCTCTTAAACTGATGATCTACCTACAAATGTGAACTGATGTTCAAAAATAAAACATTTGAAAATGGACCATTTTTCACCTTTCTGAAGCATGACGTAATGGGGGGGTTTATCTCTTTTGTCAAAAATCACCTGTTTTTGCTTGAACATTAAATGCCTCCAAATGGTATTTAATTCACTTCCCGGGCCTCTGGAAGCATGAAAATCACTTTAAACATGCTAATTTTCGCTCTTAAACTGATGATCTACCTACAAATGTGAACTGACGTTCAAAAATAAAACATTTGAAAACGGACCATTTTTCACCTTTCTGAAGCATGACGTAATAGGGGGGTGTTATCTCTTTTGTCAAAAATCACCTGTTTTTGATTGAACATTAAATGCCTCCAAATGGTATTTAATTCACTTCCCGGGCCCCTGGAAGCATGAAAATCACTTTAAACATGCTAATTTTAGCTCTTAAAATGATGATGATCTACCTACAAATGTGAACTTACGTTTAAAAATAAAACTTTTGAAAACGGACCATTTTTCACCTTTCTGAAGCATGACGTAATGGGGAGGGTTATCTCTTTTGTCAAAAATCACCTGTTTTTGCTTGAACATTAAATGCCTCCAAATGGTATTTAATTCACTTCCCGGGCCCCTGGAAGCATGAAAATCACTTTAAACATGCTAATTTTGGCTCTTAAACTGATGATCTACCTACAAATGTGAACTGATGTTCAAAAATAAAACATTTGAAAACGGACCATTTTTCACCTTTCTGAAGCATGACGTAATGGGGGGGGGGGTTTATCTCTTTTGTCAAAAATCACCTGTTTTTGCTTGAACATTAAATGCCTCTAAATGGTATTTAATTCACTTCCTGGGCCCCTGAAAGCATGAAAATCACTTTAAACATGCTAATTTTAGCTCTTAAACTGATGATCTACCTACAAATGTGAACTGACGTTCAAAAATAAAACTTTTGAAAATGGACCATTTTTAACCTTTCTGAAGCATGACGTAATGGGGGGTGTTATCTCTTTTGTCAAAAATCACCTGTTTTTGCTTGAACATTAAATGCCTCCAAATGGTATTTAATTCACTTCCCGGGCCCCTGGAAGCATGAAAATCACTTTAAACATGCTAATTTTAGCTCTTAAACTGATGATCTAATTACAAATGTGAACTGACGTTCAAAAATAAAACATTTGAAAACGGACAATTTTTCACCTTTCTGAAGCATGACGTAATGGGGGGGTTTATCTCTTTTGTCAAAAATCACCTGTTTTTGCTTGAACATTAAATGCCTCCAAATGGTATTTAATTCACTTCCCGGGCCCCTGGAAGCATGAAAATCACTTTAAACATGCTAATTTTAGCTCTTAAACTGATGATCTACCTACAAATGTGAACTGACGTTCAAAAATAAAACATTTGAAAACGGACCATTTTTCACCTTTCTGAAGCATGACGTAATGGGGGGGGGGTTTATCTCTTTTGTCAAAAATCACCTGTTTTTGCTTGAACATTAAATGCCTCTAAATGGTATTTAATTCACTTCCCGGGCCCCTGAAAGCATGAAAATCACTTTAAACATGCTAATTTTAGCTCTTAAACTGATGATCTACCTACAAATGTGAACTGACGTTCAAAAATAAAACTTTTGAAAACGGACCATTTTTAACCTTTCTGAAGCATGACGTAATGGGGGGTGTTATCTCTTTTGTCAAAAATCACCTGTTTTTGCTTGAACATTAAATGCCTCCAAATGGTATTTAATTCACTTCCCGGGCCCCTGGAAGCATGAAAATCACTTTAAACATGCTAATTTTAGCTCTTAAACTGATGATCTAATTACAAATGTGAACTGACGTTCAAAAATAAAACATTTGAAAACGGACCATTTTTCACCTTTCTGAAGCATGACGTAATGGGGGGGGTTTATCTCTTTTGTCAAAAATCACCTGTTTTTGCTTGAACATTAAATGCCTCCAAATGGTATTTAATTCACTTCCCGGGCCCCTGAAAGCATGAAAATCACTTTAAACATGCTAATTGTAGCTCTTAAACTGATGATCTACCTACAAATGTGAACTGACGTTCAAAAATAAAACATTTGAAAACGGACCATTTTTCACCTTTCTGAAGCATGACCTAATAGGGGGGTGTTATCTCTTTTGTCAAAAATCACCTGTTTTTGATTGAACATTAAATGCCTCCAAATGGTATTTAATTCACTTCCCGGGCCCCTGGAAGCATGAAAATCACTTTAAACATGCTAATTTTAGCTCTTAAAATGATGATGATCTACCTACAAATGTGAACTTACGTTTAAAAATAAAACTTTTGAAAACGGACCATTTTTCACCTTTCTGAAGCATGACGTAATGGGGAGGGTTATCTCTTTTGTCAAAAATCACCTGTTTTTGCTTGAACATTAAATGCCTCCAAATGGTATTTAATTCACTTCCCGGGCCCCTGGAAGCATGAAAATCACTTTAAACATGCTAATTTTGGCTCTTAAACTGATGATCTACCTACAAATGTGAACTGACGTTCAAAAATAAAACTTTTGAAAACGGACCATTTTTCACCTTTCTGAAGCATGACGTAATGGGGGGTGTTATCTCTTTTGTCAAAAATCACCTGTTTTTGCTTGAACATTAAATGCCTCCAAATGGTATTTAATTCACTTCCCGGGCCCCTGGAAGCATGAAAATCACTTTAAACATGCTAATTTTAGCTCTTAAACTGATGATCTAATTACAAATGTGAACTGACGTTCAAAAATAAAACATTTGAAAACGGACCATTTTTCACCTTTCTGAAGCATGACGTAATGGGGGGGGTTTATCTCTTTTGTCAAAAATCACCTGTTTTTGCTTGAACATTAAATGCCTCCAAATGGTATTTAATTCACTTCCCGGGCCCCTGAAAGCATGAAAATCACTTTAAACATGCTAATTGTAGCTCTTAAACTGATGATCTACCTACAAATTTGAACTGACGTTCAAAAAGAAAACATTTGAAAACGGATCATTTTTCACCTTTCTGAAGCATGACGTAATGGGGGGGGGTTTATCTCTTTTGTCAAAAATCACCTGTTTTTGCTTGAACATTAAATGCCTCCAAATGGTATTTAATTCACTTCCCGGGCCCCTGGAAGCATGAAAATCACTTTAAACATGCTAATTTTAGCTCTTAAACTGATGACCTACCTACAAATGTGAACTGACGTTCAAAAATAAAACTTTTGAAAACTGACCATTTTTCACGTTTCTGAAGCATGACGTAATGGGGGGGTGTTATCTCGTTTGTCGAAAATCACCTGTTTTTGCTTGAACATTAAATGCCTCCAAATGGTATTTAATTCACTTTCCGGGCCCCTGGAAGCATGAAAATCATTTTAAACATGCTAATTTTAGCTCTTAAACTGATGATCTACCTACAAATGTGAACTGACGTTCAAAAATAAAACATTTGAAAACGACCATTTTTCACCTTTCTGAAGCATGACATAATGGGGGGGTGTTATCTCTTTTGTCAAAAATCACCTGTTTTTGCTTGAACATTAAATGCCTCCAAATGGTATTTAATTCACTTCCCCGGCCCCTGGAAGCATGAAAATCACTATAAACATGCTAATTTTAGCTCTTAAACTGATGATCTACCTACAAATGTGAACTGACGTTCAAAAATAAAACATTTGAAAACTGACCATTTTTCACCTTTCTGAAGCATGACGTAATGGGGGGGTGTTATCTCTTTTGTCAAAAATCACCTGTTTTTGCTTGAACATTAAATGCCTCCAAATGGTATTTAATTCACTTCCCGGGCCCCTGGAAGCATGAAAATCACTTTAAACATGCTAATTTTAGCTCTTAAACTGATGATCTACCTACAAATGTGAACTGACATTCAAAAATAAAACATTTGAAAACGGACCATTTTTCACCTTTCTGAAGCATGACGTAATGGGGGGTGTTATCTCTTTTGTCCAAAATCACCTGTTTTTTCTTGAACATTAAATGCCTCCAAATGGTATTTAATTCACTTCCCGGGCCCCTGGAAGCATGAAAATCACTTTAAACATGCTAATTTTAGCTCTTAAACTGATGATCTACCTACAAATGTGAACTGACGTTCAAAAATAAAACATTTGAAAACGGACCATTTTTCACCTTTCTGAAGCATGACGTAATGGGGGGTGTTATCTCTTTTGTCAAAAATCACCTGTTTTTCCTTGAACATTAAATGCCTCCAAATGGTATTTAATTCACTTCCCGGGCCCCTGGAAGCATGGAAATCACTTTAAACATGGTAATTTTAGCTCTAAAACTGATGATCTACCTACAAATGTGAACTGACATTCAAAAATAAAACATTTGAAAACTGACCATTTTTCACCTTTCTGAAGCATGACAAAATGAGGGGTGTTATCTCTTTTGTCAAAAATCACCTGGTTTTGCTTGAACATTAAATGCCTCCAAATGGTATTTAATTCACTTCCCGGCCCCTGGAAGCATGAAAATCACTTTAAACATGCTAATTTTAGCTCTTAAACTGATGATCTACCTACAAATGTGAACTGATGTTCAAAAATAAAACATTTGAAAATGGACCATTTTTCACCTTTCTGAAGCATGACGTAATGGGGGGGTTTATCTCTTTTGTCAAAAATCACCTGTTTTTGCTTGAACATTAAATGCCTCCAAATGGTATTTAATTCACTTCCCGGGCCTCTGGAAGCATGAAAATCACTTTAAACATGCTAATTTTCGCTCTTAAACTGATGATCTACCTACAAATGTGAACTGACGTTCAAAAATAAAACATTTGAAAACGGACCATTTTTCACCTTTCTGAAGCATGACGTAATAGGGGGGTGTTATCTCTTTTGTCAAAAATCACCTGTTTTTGATTGAACATTAAATGCCTCCAAATGGTATTTAATTCACTTCCCGGGCCCCTGGAAGCATGAAAATCACTTTAAACATGCTAATTTTAGCTCTTAAAATGATGATGATCTACCTACAAATGTGAACTTACGTTTAAAAATAAAACTTTTGAAAACGGACCATTTTTCACCTTTCTGAAGCATGACGTAATGGGGAGGGTTATCTCTTTTGTCAAAAATCACCTGTTTTTGCTTGAACATTAAATGCCTCCAAATGGTATTTAATTCACTTCCCGGGCCCCTGGAAGCATGAAAATCACTTTAAACATGCTAATTTTGGCTCTTAAACTGATGATCTACCTACAAATGTGAACTGATGTTCAAAAATAAAACATTTGAAAACGGACCATTTTTCACCTTTCTGAAGCATGACGTAATGGGGGGGGGGTTTATCTCTTTTGTCAAAAATCACCTGTTTTTGCTTGAACATTAAATGCCTCTAAATGGTATTTAATTCACTTCCCGGGCCCCTGAAAGCATGAAAATCACTTTAAACATGCTAATTTTAGCTCTTAAACTGATGATCTACCTACAAATGTGAACTGACGTTCAAAAATAAAACATTTGAAAACTGACCATTTTTCACCTTTCTGAAGCATGACAAAATGAGGGGTGTTATCTCTTTTGTCAAAAATCACCTGGTTTTGCTTGAACATTAAATGCCTCCAAATGGTATTTAATTCACTTCCCGGCCCCTGGAAGCATGAAAATCACTTTAAACATGCTAATTTTAGCTCTTAAACTGATGATCTACCTACAAATGTGAACTGATGTTCAAAAATAAAACATTTGAAAATGGACCATTTTTCACCTTTCTGAAGCATGACGTAATGGGGGGGTTTATCTCTTTTGTCAAAAATCACCTGTTTTTGCTTGAACATTAAATGCCTCCAAATGGTATTTAATTCACTTCCCGGGCCTCTGGAAGCATGAAAATCACTTTAAACATGCTAATTTTCGCTCTTAAACTGATGATCTACCTACAAATGTGAACTGACGTTCAAAAATAAAACATTTGAAAACGGACCATTTTTCACCTTTCTGAAGCATGACGTAATAGGGGGGTGTTATCTCTTTTGTCAAAAATCACCTGTTTTTGATTGAACATTAAATGCCTCCAAATGGTATTTAATTCACTTCCCGGGCCCCTGGAAGCATGAAAATCACTTTAAACATGCTAATTTTAGCTCTTAAAATGATGATGATCTACCTACAAATGTGAACTTACGTTTAAAAATAAAACTTTTGAAAACGGACCATTTTTCACCTTTCTGAAGCATGACGTAATGGGGAGGGTTATCTCTTTTGTCAAAAATCACCTGTTTTTGCTTGAACATTAAATGCCTCCAAATGGTATTTAATTCACTTCCCGGGCCCCTGGAAGCATGAAAATCACTTTAAACATGCTAATTTTGGCTCTTAAACTGATGATCTACCTACAAATGTGAACTGATGTTCAAAAATAAAACATTTGAAAACGGACCATTTTTCACCTTTCTGAAGCATGACGTAATGGGGGGGGGGGTTTATCTCTTTTGTCAAAAATCACCTGTTTTTGCTTGAACATTAAATGCCTCTAAATGGTATTTAATTCACTTCCCGGGCCCCTGAAAGCATGAAAATCACTTTAAACATGCTAATTTTAGCTCTTAAACTGATGATCTACCTACAAATGTGAACTGACGTTCAAAAATAAAACTTTTGAAAACGGACCATTTTTAACCTTTCTGAAGCATGACGTAATGGGGGGTGTTATCTCTTTTGTCAAAAATCACCTGTTTTTGCTTGAACATTAAATGCCTCCAAATGGTATTTAATTCACTTCCCGGGCCCCTGGAAGCATGAAAATCACTTTAAACATGCTAATTTTAGCTCTTAAACTGATGATCTAATTACAAATGTGAACTGACGTTCAAAAATAAAACATTTGAAAACGGACCATTTTTCACCTTTCTGAAGCATGACGTAATGGGGGGGGTTTATCTCTTGTCAAAAATCACCTGTTTTTGCTTGAACATTAAATGCCTCCAAATGGTATTTAATTTACTTCCCGGGCCCCTGAAAGCATGAAAATCACTTTAAACATGCTAATTGTAGCTCTTAAACTGATGATCTACCTACAAATTTGAACTGACGTTCAAAAATAAAACATTTGAAAACGGATCATTTTTCACCTTTCTGAAGCATGACGTAATGGGGGGGTTTATCTCTTTTGTCAAAAATCACCTGTTTTTGCTTGAACATTAAATGCCTCCAAATGGTATTTAATTCACTTCCCGGGCCCCTGGAAGCATGAAAATCACTTTAAACATGCTAATTTTAGCTCTTAAACTGATGATCTACCTACAAATGTGAACTGACGTTCAAAAATAAAACATTTGAAAACGGACCATTTTTCACCTTTCTGAAGCATGACGTAATGGGGGTGTTATCTCTTTTGTCAAAAATCACCTGTTTTTGCTTGAACATTAAATGCCTCCAAATGGTATTTAATTCACTTCCCGGGCCCCTGGAAGCATGAAAATCACTTTAAACATGCTAATTTTAGCTCTTAAACTGATGATCTAATTACAAATGTGAACTGACGTTCAAAAATAAAACATTTGAAAACGGACCATTTTTCACCTTTCTGAAGCATGACGTAATGGGGGGGTGTTATCTCGTTTGTCGAAAATCACCTGTTTTTGCTTGAACATTAAATGCCTCCAAATGGTATTTAATTCACTTCCCGGGCCCCTGAAAGCATGAAAATCACTTTAAACATGCTAATTGTAGCTCTTAAACTGATAATCTACCTACAAATTTGAACTGACGTTCAAAAATAAAACATTTGAAAACGGATCATTTTTCACCTTTCTGAAGCATGACGTAATGGGGGGTGTTATCTCTTTTGTCAAAAATCACCTGTTTTTGCTTGAACATTAAATGCCTCCAAATGGTATTTAATTCACTTCCCGGGCCCCTGGAAGCATGAAAATCACTTTAAACATGCTAATTTTAGCTCTTAAACTGATGATCTACCTACAAATGTGAACTGACGTTCAAAAATAAAAATTTGAAAACGGACCATTTTTCACCTTTCTGAAGCATGACTTAATGGGGGGGTGTTATCTCGTTTGTCGAAAATCACCTGTTTTTGCTTGAACATTAAATGCCTCCAAATGGTATTTAATTCACTTCCCGGGCCCCTGGAAGCATGAAAATCACTTTAAACATGCTAATTTTAGCTCTTAAACTGATGATCTACCTACAAATGTGAACTGACGTTCAAAAATAAAACTTTTGAAAACGGACCATTTTTCACCTTTCTGAAGCATGACGTAATGGAGGGGTGTTATCTCGTTTGTCGAAAATCACCTGTTTTTGCTTGAACATTAAATGCCTCCAAATGGTATTTAATTCACTTTCCGGGCCCCTGGAAGCATGAAAATCATTTTAAACATGCTAATTTTAGCTCTTAAACTGATGATCTACCTACAAATGTGAACTGACGTTCAAAAATAAAACATTTGAAAACGACCATTTTTCACCTTTCTGAAGCATGACATAATGGGGGGGTGTTATCTCTTTTGTCAAAAATCACCTGTTTTTGCTTGAACATTAAATGCCTCCAAATGGTATTTAATTCACTTCCCCGGCCCCTGGAAGCATGAAAATCACTATAAACATGCTAATTTTAGCTCTTAAACTGATGATCTACCTACAAATGTGAACTGACGTTCAAAAATAAAACTTTTGAAAACGGACCATTTTTCACCTTTCTGAAGCATGACGTAATGGGGGGTGTTATCTCTTTTGTAAAAAATCACCTGTTTTTGCTTGAACATTAAATGCCTCCAAATGGTATTTAATTCACTTCCCGGGTCCCTGGAAGCATGAAAATCACTTTAAACATGCTAATTTTAGCTCTTAAACTGATGATCTACCTACAAATGTGAACTGACGTTCAAAAATAAAACATTTGAAAACTGACCATTTTTCACCTTTCTGAAGCATGACGTAATGGGGGGGTGTTATCTCTTTTGTCAAAAATCACCTGTTTTTGCTTGAACATTAAATGCCTCCAAATGGTATTTAATTCACTTCCCGGGCCCCTGGAAGCATGAAAATCACTTTAAACATGCTAATTTTAGCTCTTAAACTGATGATCTACCTACAAATGTGAACTGACATTCAAAAATAAAACATTTGAAAACGGACCATTTTTCACCTTTCTGAAGCATGACGTAATGGGGGGTGTTATCTCTTTTGTCCAAAATCACTTGTTTTTTCTTGAACATTAAATGCCTCCAAATGGTATTTAATTCACTTCCCGGGCCCCTGGAAGCATGAAAATCACTTTAAACATGCTAATTTTAGCTCTTAAACTGATGATCTACCTACAAATGTGAACTGACATTCAAAAATAAAACATTTAAAAACGGACCATTTTTCACCTTTCTGAAGCATGACGTAATGGGGGGTGTTATCTCTTTTGTCCAAAATCACCTGTTTTTCCTTGAACATTAAATGCCTCCAAATGGTATTTAATTCACTTCCCGGGCCCCTGGAAGCATGGAAATCACTTTAAACATGGTAATTTTAGCTCTAAAACTGATGATCTACCTACAAATGTGAACTGACATTCAAAAATAAAACATTTGAAAACTGACCATTTTTCACCTTTCTGAAGCATGACAAAATGGGGGGTGTTATCTCTTTTGTCAAAAATCACCTGGTTTTGCTTGAACATTAAATGCCTCCAAATGGTATTTAATTCACTTCCCGGCCCCTGGAAGCATGAAAATCACTTTAAACATGCTAATTTTAGCTCTTAAACTGATGATCTACCTACAAATGTGAACTGATGTTCAAAAATAAAACATTTGAAAATGGACCATTTTTTACCTTTCTGAAGCATGACGTAATGGGGGGGGTTTATCTCTTTTGTCAAAAATCACCTGTTTTTGCTTGAACATTAAATGCCTCCAAATGGTATTTAATTCACTTCCCGGGCCCCTGGAAGCATGAAAATCACTTTAAACATGCTAATTTTCGCTCTTAAACTGATGATCTACCTACAAATGTGAACTGACGTTCAAAAACTAAAACATTTGAAAACGGACTATTTTTCACCTTTCTGAAGCATGACGTAATGGGGGGGTGTTATCTCTTTTGTCAAAAATCACCTGTTTTTGCTTGAACATTAAATGCCTCCAAATGGTATTTAATTCACTTCCCGGGCCCCTGGAAGCATGAAAATCACTTTAAACATGCTAATTTTAGCTCTTAAACTGATGATCTACCTACAAATGTGAACTGACGTTCAAAAATAAAACTTTTGAAAACGGACCATTTTTCACCTTTCTGAAGCATGACGTAATGGGGGGGTGTTATCTCGTTTGTCGAAAATCACCTGTTTTTGCTTGAACATTAAATGCCTCCAAATGGTATTTAATTCACTTTCCGGGCCCCTGGAAGCATGAAAATCATTTTAAACATGCTAATTTTAGCTCTTAAACTGATGATCTACCTACAAATGTGAACTGACGTTCAAAAATAAAACATTTGAAAACGACCATTTTTCACCTTTCTGAAGCATGACATAATGGGGGGGTGTTATCTCTTTTGTCAAAAATCACCTGTTTTTGCTTGAACATTAAATGCCTCCAAATGGTATTTAATTCACTTCCCCGGCCCCTGGAAGCATGAAAATCACTATAAACATGCTAATTTTAGCTCTTAAACTGATGATCTACCTACAAATGTGAACTGACGTTCAAAAATAAAACTTTTGAAAACGGACCATTTTTCACCTTTCTGAAGCATGACGTAATGGGGGGTGTTATCTCTTTTGTAAAAAATCACCTGTTTTTGCTTGAACATTAAATGCCTCCAAATGGTATTTAATTCACTTCCCGGGTCCCTGGAAGCATGAAAATCACTTTAAACATGCTACTTTTAGCTCTTAAACTGATGATCTACCTACAAATGTGAACTGACGTTCAAAAATAAAACATTTGAAAACTGACCATTTTTCACCTTTCTGAAGCATGACGTAATGGGGGGGTGTTATCTCTTTTGTCAAAAATCACCTGTTTTTGCTTGAACATTAAATGCCTCCAAATGGTATTTAATTCACTTCCCGGGCCCCTGGAAGCATGAAAATCACTTTAAACATGCTAATTTTAGCTCTTAAACTGATGATCTACCTACAAATGTGAACTGACATTCAAAAATAAAACATTTGAAAACGGACCATTTTTCACCTTTCTGAAGCATGACGTAATGGGGGGTGTTATCTCTTTTGTCCAAAATCACCTGTTTTTTCTTGAACATTAAATGCCTCCAAATGGTATTTAATTCACTTCCCGGGCCCCTGGAAGCATGAAAATCACTTTAAACATGCTAATTTTAGCTCTTAAACTGATGATCTACCTACAAATGTGAACTGACATTCAAAAATAAAACATTTAAAAACGGACCATTTTTCACCTTTCTGAAGCATGACGTAATGGGGGGTGTTATCTCTTTTGTCCAAAATCACCTGTTTTTCCTTGAACATTAAATGCCTCCAAATGGTATTTAATTCACTTCCCGGGCCCCTGGAAGCATGGAAATCACTTTAAACATGGTAATTTTAGCTCTAAAACTGATGATCTACCTACAAATGTGAACTGACATTCAAAAATAAAACATTTGAAAACTGACCATTTTTCACCTTTCTGAAGCATGACAAAATGGGGGGTGTTATCTCTTTTGTCAAAAATCACCTGGTTTTGCTTGAACATTAAATGCCTCCAAATGGTATTTAATTCACTTCCCGGCCCCTGGAAGCATGAAAATCACTTTAAACATGCTAATTTTAGCTCTTAAACTGATGATCTACCTACAAATGTGAACTGATGTTCAAAAATAAAACATTTGAAAATGGACCATTTTTTACCTTTCTGAAGCATGACTTAATGGGGGGGGTTTATCTCTTTTGTCAAAAATCACCTGTTTTTGCTTGAACATTAAATGCCTCCAAATGGTATTTAATTCACTTCCCGGGCCCCTGGAAGCATGAAAATCACTTTAAACATGCTAATTTTCGCTCTTAAACTGATGATCTACCTACAAATGTGAACTGACGTTCAAAAATAAAACATTTGAAAACTGACCATTTTTCACCTTTCTGAAGCATGACGTAATAGGGGGGTGTTATCTCTTTTGTCAAAAATCACCTGTTTTTGCTTGAACATTAAATGCCTCCAAATGGTATTTAATTCACTTCCCGGGCCCCTGGAAGCATGAAAATCACTTTAAACATGCTAATTTTAGCTCTTAAACTGATGATCTACCTACAAATGTGAACTGACATTCAAAAATAAAACATTTGAAAACGGACCATTTTTCACCTTTCTGAAGCATGACGTAATGGGGGGTGTTATCTCTTTTGTCCAAAATCACCTGTTTTTTCTTGAACATTAAATGCCTCCAAATGGTATTTAATTCACTTCCCGGGCCCCTGGAAGCATGAAAATCACTTTAAACATGCTAATTTTAGCTCTTAAACTGATGATCTACCTACAAATGTGAACTGACATTCAAAAATAAAACATTTAAAAACGGACCATTTTTCACCTTTCTGAAGCATGACGTAATGGGGGGTGTTATCTCTTTTGTCCAAAATCACCTGTTTTTCCTTGAACATTAAATGCCTCCAAATGGTATTTAATTCACTTCCCGGGCCCCTGGAAGCATGGAAATCACTTTAAACATGGTAATTTTAGCTCTAAAACTGATGATCTACCTACAAATGTGAACTGACATTCAAAAATAAAACATTTGAAAACTGACCATTTTTCACCTTTCTGAAGCATGACAAAATGGGGGGTGTTATCTCTTTTGTCAAAAATCACCTGGTTTTGCTTGAACATTAAATGCCTCCAAATGGTATTTAATTCACTTCCCGGCCCCTGGAAGCATGAAAATCACTTTAAACATGCTAATTTTAGCTCTTAAACTGATTATCTAGCTACAAATGTGAACTGATGTTCAAAAATAAAACATTTGAAAATGGACCATTTTTTACCTTTCTGAAGCATGACGTAATGGGGGGGTTTATCTCTTTTGTCAAAAATCACCTGTTTTTGCTTGAACATTAAATGCCTCCAAATGGTATTTAATTCACTTCCCGGGCCCCTGGAAGCATGAAAATCACTTTAAACATGCTAATTTTCGCTCTTAAACTGATGATCTACCTACAAATGTGAACTGACGTTCAAAAATAAAACATTTGAAAACTGACCATTTTTCACCTTTCTGAAGCATGACGTAATAGGGGGGTGTTATCTCTTTTGTCAAAAATCACCTGTTTTTGCTTGAACATTAAATGCCTCCAAATGGTATTTAATTCACTTCCCGGGCCCCTGGAAGCATGAAAATCACTTTAAACATGCTAATTTTAGCTCTTAAACTGATGATCTACCTACAAATGTGAACTGACATTCAAAAATAAAACATTTGAAAACGGACCATTTTTCACCTTTCTGAAGCATGACGTAATGGGGGGTGTTATCTCTTTTGTCCAAAATCACCTGTTTTTTCTTGAACATTAAATGCCTCCAAATGGTATTTAATTCACTTCCCGGGCCCCTGGAAGCATGAAAATCACTTTAAACATGCTAATTTTAGCTCTTAAACTGATGATCTACCTACAAATGTGAACTGACATTCAAAAATAAAACATTTAAAAACGGACCATTTTTCACCTTTCTGAAGCATGACGTAATGGGGGGTGTTATCTCTTTTGTCCAAAATCACCTGTTTTTCCTTGAACATTAAATGCCTCCAAATGGTATTTAATTCACTTCCCGGGCCCCTGGAAGCATGGAAATCACTTTAAACATGGTAATTTTAGCTCTAAAACTGATGATCTACCTACAAATGTGAACTGACATTCAAAAATAAAACATTTGAAAACTGACCATTTTTCACCTTTCTGAAGCATGACAAAATGGGGGGTGTTATCTCTTTTGTCAAAAATCACCTGGTTTTGCTTGAACATTAAATGCCTCCAAATGGTATTTAATTCACTTCCCGGCCCCTGGAAGCATGAAAATCACTTTAAACATGCTAATTTTAGCTCTTAAACTGATGATCTACCTACAAATGTGAACTGATGTTCAAAAATAAAACATTTGAAAATGGACCATTTTTCACCTTTCTGAAGCATGACGTAATGGGGGGGGTTTATCTCTTTTGTCAAAAATCACCTGTTTTTGCTTGAACATTAAATGCCTCCAAATGGTATTTAATTCACTTCCCGGGCCTCTGGAAGCATGAAAATCACTTTAAACATGCTAATTTTCGCTCTTAAACTGATGATCTACCTACAAATGTGAACTGACGTTCAAAAATAAAACATTTGAAAATGGACCATTTTTCACCTTTCTGAAGCATGACGTAATAGGGGGGTGTTATCTCTTTTGTCAAAAATCACCTGTTTTTGATTGAACATTAAATGCCTCCAAATGGTATTTAATTAACTTCCCGGGCCCCTGGAAGCATGAAAATCACTTTAAACATGCTAATTTTAGCTCTTAAAATGATGATGATCTACCTACAAATGTGAACTTACGTTCAAAAGTAAAACTTTTGAAAACGGACCATTTTTCACCTTTCTGAAGCATGACGAAATGGGGAGGGTTATCTCTTTTGTCAAAAATCACCTGTTTTTGCTTGAACATTAAATGCCTCCAAATGGTATTTAATTCACTTCCCGGGGCCCTGGAAGCATGAAAATCACTTTAAACATGCTAATTTTGGCTCTTAAACTGATGATCTACCTACAAATGTGAACTGATGTTCAAAAATAAAACATTTGAAAACTGACTATTTTTCACCTTTCTGAAGCATGACGTAATGGGGGGGGGTTTATCTCTTTTGTCAAAAATCACCTGTTTTTGCTTGAACATTAAATGCCTCTAAATGGTATTTAATTCACTTCCCGGGCCCCTGAAAGCATGAAAATCACTTTAAACATGCTAATTTTAGCTCTTAAACTGATGATCTACCTACAAATGTGAACTGACGTTCAAAAATAAAACATTTCAAAATGGACCATTTTTCACCTTTCTGAAGCATGACGTAATGGGGGGTGTTATCTCTTTTGTCAAAAATCACCTGTTTTTGCTTGAACATTAAATGCCTCCAAATGGTATTTAATTCACTTCCCGGGCCCCTGGAAGCATGAAAATAACTTTAAACATGCTAATTTTAGCTCTTAAACTGATGATCTACCTACAAATGTGAACTGACGTTCAAAAATAAAACTTTTGAAAACGGACCATTTTTCACCTTTCTGAAGCATGACGTAATGGGGGGTGTTATCTCTTTTGTCAAAAATCACCTGTTTTTGCTTGAACATTAAATGCCTCCAAATGGTATTTAATTCACTTCCCGGGCCCCTGGAAGCATGAAAATCACTTTAAACATGCTAATTTTAGCTCTTAAACTGATGATCTAATTACAAATATGAACTGACGTTCAAAAATAAAACATTTGAAAACGGACCATTTTTCACCTTTCTTAAGCATGACGTAATGGGGGGGGGGTTTATCTCTTTTGTCAAAAATCACCTGTTTTTGCTTGAACATTAAATGCCTCTAAATGGTATTTAATTCACTTCCCGGGCCCCTGAAAGCATGAAAATCACTTTAAACATGCTAATTTTAGCTCTTAAACTGATGATCTACCTACAAATGTGAACTGACGTTCAAAAATAAAACATTTGAAAACGGATCATTTTTCACCTTTCTGAAGCATGACGTAATGGGGGGTGTTATCTCTTTTGTCAAAAATCACCTGTTTTTGCTTGAACATTAAATGCCTTCAAATGGTATTTAATTCACTTCCCGGGCCCCTGGAAGCATGAAAATCACTTTAAACATGCTAATTTTAGCTCTTAAACTGATGATCTACCTACAAATGTGAACTGACGTTCAAAAATAAAACATTTGAAAATGGACCATTTTTCACCTTTCTGAAGCATGACGTAATGGGGGGGTGTTATCTCTTTTGTCAAAAATCACCTGTTTTTGCTTGAACATTAAATGCCTCCAAATGGTATTTAATTCACTTCCCGGGCCCCTGGAAGCATGAAAATCACTTTAAACATGCTAATTTTAGCTCTTAAACTGATGATCTACCTACAAATGTGAACTGACGTTCAAAAATAAAACTTTTGAAAACGGACCATTTTTCACCTTTCTGAAGCATGACGTAATGGGGGGTGTTATCTCTTTTGTCAAAAATCACCTGTTTTTGCTTGAACATTAAATGCCTCCAAATGGTATTTAATTCACTTCCCGGGCCCCTGGAAGCATGAAAATCACTTTAAACATGCTAATTTTAGCTCTTAAACTGATGATCTAATTACAAATGTGAACTGACGTTCAAAAATAAAACATTTGAAAACGGACCATTTTTCACCTTTCTGAAGCATGACGTAATGGGGGGGGGTTTATCTCTTTTGTCAAAAATCACCTGTTTTTGCTTGAACATTAAATGCCTCCAAATGGTATTTAATTCACTTCCCGGGCCCCTGAAAGCATGAAAATCACTTTAAACATGCTAATTGTAGCTCTTAAACTGATGATCTACCTACAAATTTGAACTGACGTTCAAAAATAAAACATTTGAAAACGGATCATTTTTCACCTTTCTGAAGCATGACGTAATGGGGGGGGTTTATCTCTTTTGTCAAAAATCACCTGTTTTTGCTTGAACATTAAATGCCTCCAAATGGTATTTAATTCACTTCCCGGGCCCCTGGAAGCATGAAAATCACTTTAAACATGCTAATTTTAGCTCTTAAACTGATGATCTAATTACAAATGTGAACTGACGTTCAAAAATAAAACATTTGAAAACGGACCATTTTTCACCTTTCTGAAGCATGACGTAATGGGGGGGGTTTATCTCTTTTGTCAAAAATCACCTGTTTTTGCTTGAACATTAAATGCCTCCAAATGGTATTTAATTCACTTCCCGGGCCCCTGAAAGCATGAAAATCACTTTAAACATGCTAATTGTAGCTCTTAAACTGATGATCTACCTACAAATTTGAACTGACGTTCAAAAATAAAACATTTGAAAACGGATCATTTTTCACCTTTCTGAAGCATGACGTAATGGGGGGGGTTTATCTCTTTTGTCAAAAATCACCTGTTTTTGCTTGAACATTAAATGCCTCCAAATGGTATTTAATTCACTTCCCGGGCCCCTGGAAGCATGAAAATCACTTTAAACATGCTAATTTTAGCTCTTAAACTGATGATCTACCTACAAATGTGAACTGACGTTCAAAAATAAAACATTTGAAAACGGACCATTTTTCACCTTTCTGAAGCATGACGTAATGGGGGGTGTTATCTCTTTTGTCAAAAATCACCTGTTTTTGCTTGAACATTAAATGCCTCCAAATGGTATTTAATTCACTTCCCGGGCCCCTGGAAGCATGAAAATCACTTTAAACATGCTAATTTTAGCTCTTAAACTGATGATCTAATTACAAATGTGAACTGACGTTCAAAAATAAAACATTTGAAAACGGACCATTTTTCACCTTTCTGAAGCATGACGTAATGGGGGGGGGTTTATCTCTTTTGTCAAAAATCACCTGTTTTTGCTTGAACATTAAATGCCTCCAAATGGTATTTAATTCACTTCCCGGGCCCCTGAAAGCATGAAAATCACTTTAAACATGCTAATTGTAGCTCTTAAACTGATGATCTACCTACAAATTTGAACTGACGTTCAAAAATAAAACATTTGAAAACGGATCATTTTTCACCTTTCTGAAGCATGACGTAATGGGGGGGGTTTATCTCTTTTGTCAAAAATCACCTGTTTTTGCTTGAACATTAAATGCCTCCAAATGGTATTTAATTCACTTCCCGGGCCCCTGGAAGCATGAAAATCACTTTAAACATGCTAATTTTAGCTCTTAAACTGATGATCTAATTACAAATGTGAACTGACGTTCAAAAATAAAACATTTGAAAACGGACCATTTTTCACCTTTCTGAAGCATGACGTAATGGGGGGGGTTTATCTCTTTTGTCAAAAATCACCTGTTTTTGCTTGAACATTAAATGCCTCCAAATGGTATTTAATTCACTTCCCGGGCCCCTGAAAGCATGAAAATCACTTTAAACATGCTAATTGTAGCTCTTAAACTGATGATCTACCTACAAATTTGAACTGACGTTCAAAAATAAAACATTTGAAAACGGATCATTTTTCACCTTTCTGAAGCATGACGTAATGGGGGGGGTTTATCTCTTTTGTCAAAAATCACCTGTTTTTGCTTGAACATTAAATGCCTCCAAATGGTATTTAATTCACTTCCCGGGCCCCTGGAAGCATGAAAATCACTTTAAACATGCTAATTTTAGCTCTTAAACTGATGATCTACCTACAAATGTGAACTGACGTTCAAAAATAAAACATTTGAAAACGGACCATTTTTCACCTTTCTGAAGCATGACGTAATGGGGGGTGTTATCTCTTTTGTCAAAAATCACCTGTTTTTGCTTGAACATTAAATGCCTCCAAATGGTATTTAATTCACTTCCCGGGCCCCTGGAAGCATGAAAATCACTTTAAACATGCTAATTTTAGCTCTTAAACTGATGATCTAATTACAAATGTGAACTGACGTTCAAAAATAAAACATTTGAAAACGGACCATTTTTCACCTTTCTGAAGCATGACGTAATGGGGGGGTTTATCTCTTTTGTCAAAAATCACCTGTTTTTGCTTGAACATTAAATGCCTCCAAATGGTATTTAATTCACTTCCCGTGCCCCTGAAAGCATGAAAATCACTTTAAACATGCTAATTGTAGCTCTTAAACTGATGATCTACCTACAAATTTGAACTGACGTTCAAAAATAAAACATTTGAAAACGGATCATTTTTCACCTTTCTGAAGCATGACGTAATGGGGGGTGTTATCTCTTTTGTCAAAAATCACCTGTTTTTGCTTGAACATTAAATGCCTCCAAATGGTATTTAATTCACTTCCCGGGCCCCTGGAAGCATGAAAATCACTTTAAACATGCTAATTTTAGCTCTTAAACTGATGATCTACCTACAAATGTGAACTGACGTTCAAAAATAAAAATTTGAAAACGGACCATTTTTCACCTTTCTGAAGCATGACTTAATGGGGGGGTGTTATCTCTTTTGTCAAAAATCACCTGTTTTTGCTGGAACATTAAATGCCTCCAAATGGTATTTAATTCACTTTCCGGGCCCCTGGAAGCATGAAAATCATTTTAAACATGCTAATTTTAGCCTTTAAACTGATGATCTACCTACAAATGTGAACTGACGTTCAAAAACTAAAACATTTGAAAACGGACTATTTTTCACCTTTCTGAAGCATGACGTAATGGGGGGGTGTTATCTCTTTTGTCAAAAATCACCTGTTTTTGCTTGAACATTAAATGCCTCCAAATGGTATTTAATTCACTTCCCGGGCCCCTGGAAGCATGAAAATCACTTTAAACATGCTAATTTTAGCTCTTAAACTGATGATCTACCTACAAATGTGAACTGACGTTCAAAAATAAAACTTTTGAAAACGGACCATTTTTCACCTTTCTGAAGCATGACGTAATGGGGGGGTGTTATCTCGTTTGTCGAAAATCACCTGTTTTTGCTTGAACATTAAATGCCTCCAAATGGTATTTAATTCACTTTCCGGGCCCCTGGAAGCATGAAAATCATTTTAAACATGCTAATTTTAGCTCTTAAACTGATGATCTACCTACAAATGTGAACTGACGTTCAAAAATAAAACATTTGAAAACGACCATTTTTCACCTTTCTGAAGCATGATATAATGGGGGGGTGTTATCTCTTTTGTAAAAAATCACCTGTTTTTGCTTGAACATTAAATGCCTCCAAATGGTATTTAATTCACTTCCCGGGTCCCTGGAAGCATGAAAATCACTTTAAACATGCTAATTTTAGCTCTTAAACTGATGATCTACCTACAAATGTGAACTGACGTTCAAAATAAAACATTTGAAAACTGACCATTTTTCACCTTTCTGAAGCATGACGTAATGGGGGGGTGTTATCTCTTTTGTCAAAAATCACCTGTTTTTGCTTGAACATTAAATGCCTCCAAATGGTATTTAATTCACTTCCCGGGCCCCTGGAAGCATGAAAATCACTTTAAACATGCTAATTTTAGCTCTTAAACTGATGATCTACCTACAAATGTGAACTGACGTTCAAAAATAAAACATTTGAAAACGGACCATTTTTCACCTTTCTGAAGCATGACAAAATGGGGGGTGTTATCTCTTTTGTCAAAAATCACCTGGTTTTGCTTGAACATTAAATGCCTCCAAATGGTATTTAATTCACTTCCCGGCCCCTGGAAGCATGAAAATCACTTTAAACATGCTAATTTTAGCTCTTAAACTGATGATCTACCTACAAATGTGAACTGATGTTCAAAAATAAAACATTTGAAAATGGACCATTTTTTACCTTTCTGAAGCATGACGTAATGGGGGGGGGTTTATCTCTTTTGTCAAAAATCACCTGTTTTTGCTTGAACATTAAATGCCTCCAAATGGTATTTAATTCACTTCCCGGGCCCCTGGAAGCATGAAAATCACTTTAAACATGCTAATTTTCGCTCTTAAACTGATGATCTACCTACAAATGTGAACTGACGTTCAAAAATGAAACATTTGAAAACGGACCATTTTTCACCTTTCTGAAGCATGACGTAATAGGGGGGTGTTATCTCTTTTGTCAAAAATCACCTGTTTTTGATTGAACATTAAATGCCTCCAAATGGTATTTAATTCACTTCCCGGGCCCCTGGAAGCATGAAAATCACTTTAAACATGCTAATTTTAGCTCTTAAAATGATGATGATCTACCTACAAATGTGAACTTACGTTCAAAAATAAAACTTTTGAAAACGGACCATTTTTCACCTTTCTGAAGCATGACGTAATGGGGAGGGTTATCTCTTTTGTCAAAAATCACCTGTTTTTGCTTGAACATTAAATGCCTCCAAATGGTATTTAATTCACTTCCCGGGCCCCTGGAAGCATGAAAATCACTTTAAACATGCTAATTTTGGCTCTTAAACTGATGATCTACCTACAAATGTGAACTGATGTTCAAAAATAAAACATTTGAAAACGGACCATTTTTCACCTTTCTGAAGCATGACGTAATGGGGTGGGGGGTTTATCTCTTTTGTCAAAAATCACCTGTTTTTGCTTGAACATTAAATGCCTCTAAATGGTATTTAATTCACTTCCCGGGCCCCTGAAAGCATGAAAATCACTTTACACATGCTATTTTTAGCTCTTAAACTGATGATCTACCTACAAATGTGAACTGACGTTCAAAAATAAAACATTTGAAAACGGATCATTTTTCACCTTTCTGAAGCATGACGTAATGGGGGGTGTTATCTCTTTTGTCAAAAATCACCTGTTTTTGCTTGAACATTAAATGCCTCCAAATGGTATTTAATTCACTTCCCGGGCCCCTGGAAGCATGAAAATCACTTTAAACATGCTAATTTTAGCTCTTAAACTGATGATCTACCTACAAATGTGAACTGACGTTCAAAAATAAAACATTTGAAAACGGACCATTTTTCACCTTTCTGAAGCATGGCTTAATGGGGGGGTTATCTCTTTTGTCAAAAATCACCTGTTTTTCCTTGAACATTAAATGCCTCCAAATGGTATTTAATTCACTTCCCGGGCCCCTGGAAGCATGAAAATCACTTTAAACATGCTAATTTTCGCTCTTAAACTGATGATCTACCTACAAATGTGAACTGACGTTCAAAAATAAAACATTTGAAAGCGGATCATTTTTCACTTTTCTGAAGCATGACGTAATCGGGGGTGTTATCTCTTTTGTCAAAAATCACCTGTTTTTGCTTGAACATTAAATGCCTCCAAATGGTATTTAATTCACTTTCCGGGCCCCTGAAAGCATGAAAATCATTTTAAACATGCTAATTTTAGCTCTTAAACTGATGATCTACCTACAAATGGGAACTGACGTTCAAAAATAAAACATTTGAAAACGGACCATTTTTCACCTTTCTGAAGCATGACGTAATGGGGGGGTGTTATCTCTTTTGTCAAAAATCACCTGTTTTTGCTTGAGCATTAAATGCCTCCAAATGGTATTTAATTCACTTCCCGGGCCCCTGGAAGCATGAAAATAACTTTAAACATGCTAATTTTAGCTCTTAAACTGATGATCTACCTACAAATGTGAACTGACGTTCAAAAATAAAACTTTTGAAAACGGACCATTTTTCACCTTTCTGAAGCATGACGTAATGGGGGGTGTTATCTCTTTTGTCAAAAATCACCTGTTTTTGCTTGAACATTAAATGCCTCCAAATGGTATTTAATTCACTTCCCGGGCCCCTGGAAGCATGAAAATCACTTTAAACATGCTAATTTTAGCTCTTAAACTGATGATCTACCTACAAATGTGAACTGACATTCAAAAATAAAACATTTAAAAACGGACTATTTTTCACCTTTCTGAAGCATGACGTAATGGGGGGTGTTATCTCTTTTGTCCAAAATCACCTGTTTTTCCTTGAACATTAAATGCCTCCAAATGGTATTTAATTCACTTCCCGGGCCCCTGGAAGCATGGAAATCACTTTAAACATGGTAATTTTAGCTCTAAAACTGATGATCTACCTACAAATGTGAACTGACATTCAAAAATAAAACATTTGAAAACTGACCATTTTTCACCTTTCTGAAGCATGACGTAATGGGGGGTGTTATCTCTTTTGTCAAAAATCACCTGGTTTTGCTTGAACAATAAATGCCTCCAAATGGTATTTAATTCACTTCCCGGCCCCTGGAAGCATGAAAATTACTTTAAACATGCTAATTTTAGCTCTTAAACTGATGATCTACCTACAAATGTGAACTGATGTTCAAAAATAAAACATTTGAAAATGGACCATTTTTCACCTTTCTGAAGCATGACGTAATAGGGGGGTGTTATCTCTTTTGTCAAAAATCACCTGTTTTTGATTGAACATTAAATGCCTCCAAATGGTATTTAATTCACTTCCCGGGCCCCTGGAAGCATGAAAATCACTTTAAACATGCTAATTTTAGCTCTTAAAATGATGATGATCTACCTACAAATGTGAACTTACGTTCAAAAATAAAACTTTTGAAAACGGACCGTTTTTCACCTTTCTGAAGCATGACGTAATGGGGGGGGGTTATCTCTTTTGTCAAAAATCACCTGTTTTTGCTTGAACATTAAATGCCTCCAAATGGTATTTAATTCACTTCCCGGGCCCCTGGAAGCATGAAAATCACTTTAAACATGCTAATTTTGGCTCTTAAACTGATGATCTACCGACAAATGTGAACTGATGTTCAAAAATAAAACATTTGAAAACGGACCATTTTTCACCTTTCTGAAGCATGACGTAATGGGGGGGGGTTTATCTCTTTTGTCAAAAATCACCTGTTTTTGCTTGAACATTAAATGCCTCTAAATGGTATTTAATTCACTCCCGGGCCCCTGAAAGCATGAAAATCACTTTAAACATGCTAATTTTCGCTCTTAAACTGATGATCTACCTACAAATGTGAACTGACGTTCAAAAATAAAACTTTTGAAAACGGACCATTTTTCACCTTTCTGAAGCATGACGTAATGGGGGGTGTTATCTCTTTTGTCAAAAATCACCTGTTTTTGCTTGAACATTAAATGCCTCCAAATGGTATTTAATTCACTTCCCGGGCCCCTGGAAGCATGAAAATCACTTTAAACATGCTAATTTTAGCTCTTAAACTGATGATCTACCTACAAATGTGAACTGACGTTCAAAAATAAAAATTTGAAAACGGACCATTTTTCACCTTTCTGAAGCATGACGTAATGGGGGGTGTTATCTCTTTTGTCAAAAATCACCTGTTTTTGCTTGAACATTAAATGCCTCCAAATGGTATTTAATTCACTTCCCGGGCCCCTGGAAGCATGAAAATCACTTTAAACATGCTAATTTTAGCTCTTAAACTGATGATCTAATTACAAATGTGAACTGACGTTCAAAAATAAAACATTTGAAAACGGACCATTTTTCACCTTTCTGAAGCATGACGTAATGGGGGGGGTTTATCTCTTTTGTCAAAAATCACCTGTTTTTGCTTGAACATTAAATGCCTCCAAATGGTATTTAATTCACTTCCCGTGCCCCTGAAAGCATGAAAATCACTTTAAACATGCTAATTGTAGCTCTTAAACTGATGATCTACCTACAAATTTGAACTGACGTTCAAAAATAAAACATTTGAAAACGGATCATTTTTCACCTTTCTGAAGCATGACGTAATGGGGGGTGTTATCTCTTTTGTCAAAAATCACCTGTTTTTGCTTGAACATTAAATGCCTCCAAATGGTATTTAATTCACTTCCCGGGCCCCTGGAAGCATGAAAATCACTTTAAACATGCTAATTTTAGCTCTTAAACTGATGATCTACCTACAAATGTGAACTGACGTTCAAAAATAAAAATTTGAAAACGGACCATTTTTCACCTTTCTGAAGCATGACTTAATGGGGGGGTGTTATCTCTTTTGTCAAAAATCACCTGTTTTTGCTGGAACATTAAATGCCTCCAAATGGTATTTAATTCACTTTCCGGGCCCCTGGAAGCATGAAAATCATTTTAAACATGCTAATTTTAGCTCTTAAACTGATGATCTACCTACAAATGTGAACTGACGTTCAAAAACTAAAACATTTGAAAACGGACTATTTTTCACCTTTCTGAAGCATGACGTAATGGGGGGGTGTTATCTCTTTTGTCAAAAATCACCTGTTTTTGCTTGAACATTAAATGCCTCCAAATGGTATTTAATTCACTTCCCGGGCCCCTGGAAGCATGAAAATCACTTTAAACATGCTAATTTTAGCTCTTAAACTGATGATCTACCTACAAATGTGAACTGACGTTCAAAAATAAAACTTTTGAAAACGGACCATTTTTCACCTTTCTGAAGCATGACGTAATGGGGGGGTGTTATCTCGTTTGTCGAAAATCACCTGTTTTTGCTTGAACATTAAATGCCTCCAAATGGTATTTAATTCACTTTCCGGGCCCCTGGAAGCATGAAAATCATTTTAAACATGCTAATTTTAGCTCTTAAACTGATGATCTACCTACAAATGTGAACTGATGTTCAAAAATAAAACATTTGAAAACGACCATTTTTCACCTTTCTGAAGCATGACATAATGGGGGGGTGTTATCTCTTTTGTCAAAAATCACCTGTTTTTGCTTGAACATTAAATGCCTCCAAATGGTATTTAATTCACTTCCCCGGCCCCTGGAAGCATGAAAATCACTATAAACATGCTAATTTTAGCTCTTAAACTGATGATCTACCTACAAATGTGAACTGACGTTCAAAAATAAAACTTTTGAAAACGGACCATTTTTCACCTTTCTGAAGCATGACGTAATGGGGGGTGTTATCTCTTTTGTAAAAAATCACCTGTTTTTGCTTGAACATTAAATGCCTCCAAATGGTATTTAATTCACTTCCCGGGTCCCTGGAAGCATGAAAATCACTTTAAACATGCTAATTTTAGCTCTTAAACTGATGATCTACCTACAAATGTGAACTGACGTTCAAAAATAAAACATTTGAAAACGGATCATTTTTCACCTTTCTGAAGCATGACGTAATGGGGGGTGTTATCTCTTTTGTCAAAAATCACCTGTTTTTGCTTGAACATTAAATGCCTCCAAATGGTATTTAATTCACTTCCCGGGCCCCTGGAAGCATGAAAATCACTTTAAACATGCTAATTTTAGCTCTTAAACTGATGATCTACCTACAAATGTGAACTGACGTTCAAAAATAAAACATTTGAAAACGGACCATTTTTCACCTTTCTGAAGCATGGCTTAATGGGGGGGTTTATCTCTTTTGTCAAAAATCACCTGTTTTTGCTTGAACATTAAATGCCTCTAAATGGTATTTAATTTACTTCCCGGGCCCCTGGAAGCATGGAAATCACTTTAAACATGGTAATTTTAGCTCTAAAACTGATGATCTACCTACAAATGTGAACTGACATTCAAAAATAAAACATTTGAAAACTGACCATTTTTCACCTTTCTGAAGCATGACAAAATGGGGGGTGTTATCTCTTTTGTCAAAAATCACCTGGTTTTGCTTGAACATTAAATGCCTCCAAATGGTATTTAATTCACTTCCCGGCCCCTGGAAGCATGAAAATCACTTTAAACATGCTAATTTTAGCTCTTAAACTGATGATCTACCTACAAATGTGAACTGATGTTCAAAAATAAAACATTTGAAAATGGACCATTTTTTACCTTTCTGAAGCATGACGTAATGGGGGGGGTTTATCTCTTTTGTCAAAAATCACCTGTTTTTGCTTGAACATTAAATGCCTCCAAATGGTATTTAATTCACTTCCCGGGCCCCTGGAAGCATGAAAATCACTTTAAACATGCTAATTTTCGCTCTTAAACTGATGATCTACCTACAAATGTGAACTGACGTTCAAAAATAAAACATTTGAAAACGGACCATTTTTCACCTTTCTGAAGCATGACGTAATAGGGGGGTGTTATCTCTTTTGTCAAAAATCACCTGTTTTTGATTGAACATTAAATGCCTCCAAATGGTATTTAATTCACTTCCCGGGCCCCTGGAAGCATGAAAATCACTTTAAACATGCTAATTTTAGCTCTTAAAATGATGATGATCTACCTACAAATGTGAACTTACGTTCAAAAATAAAACTTTTGAAAACGGACCATTTTTCACCTTTCTGAAGCATGACGTAATGGGGAGGGTTATCTCTTTTGTCAAAAATCACCTGTTTTTGCTTGAACATTAAATGCCTCCAAATGGTATTTAATTCACTTCCGGGGCCCCTGGAAGCATGAAAATCACTTTAAACATGCTAATTTTGGCTCTTAAACTGATGATCTACCTACAAATGTGAACTGATGTTCAAAAATAAAACATTTGAAAACGGACCATTTTTCACCTTTCTGAAGCATGACGTAATGGGGGGGGGGGGGGTTTATCTCTTTTGTCAAAAATCACCTGTTTTTGCTTGAACATTAAATGCCTCTAAATGGTATTTAATTCACTTCCCGGGCCCCTGAAAGCATGAAAATCACTTTAAACATGCTAATTTTAGCTCTTAAACTGATGATCTACCTACAAATGTGAACTGACGTTCAAAAATAAAACATTTGAAAACGGATCATTTTTCACCTTTCTGAAGCATGACGTAATGGGGGGTGTTATCTCTTTTGTCAAAAATCACCTGTTTTTGCTTGAACATTAAATGCCTCCAAATGGTATTTAATTCACTTCCCGGGCCCCTGGAAGCATGAAAATCACTTTAAACATGCTAATTTTAGCTCTTAAACTGATGATCTACCTACAAATGTGAACTGACGTTCAAAAATAAAACATTTGAAAACGGACCATTTTTCACCTTTCTGAAGCATGGCTTAATGGGGGGGGTTATCTCTTTTGTCAAAAATCACCTGTTTTTCCTTGAACATTAAATGCCTCCAAATGGTATTTAATTCACTTCCCGGGCCCCTGGAAGCATGAAAATCACTTTAAACATGCTAATTTTCGCTCTTAAACTGATGATCTACCTACAAATGTGAACTGACGTTCAAAAATAAAACATTTGAAAGCGGATCATTTTTCACTTTTCTGAAGCATGACGTAATCGGGGGTGTTATCTCTTTTGTCAAAAATCACCTGTTTTTGCTTGAACATTAAATGCCTCCAAATGGTATTTAATTCACTTTCCGGGCCCCTGAAAGCATGAAAATCATTTTAAACATGCTAATTTTAGCTCTTAAACTGATGATCTACCTACAAATGGGAACTGACGTTCAAAAATAAAACATTTGAAAACGGACCATTTTTCACCTTTCTGAAGCATGACGTAATGGGGGGGTGTTATCTCTTTTGTCAAAAATCACCTGTTTTTGCTTGAGCATTAAATGCCTCCAAATGGTATTTAATTCACTTCCCGGGCCCCTGGAAGCATGAAAATCACTTTAAACATGCTAATTTTAGCTCTTAAACTGATGATCTACCTACAAATGTGAACTGACGTTCAAAAATAAAACTTTTGAAAACGGACCATTTTTCACCTTTCTGAAGCATGACGTAATGGGGGGGTGTTATCTCGTTTGTCGAAAATCACCTGTTTTTGCTTGAACATTAAATGCCTCCAAATGGTATTTAATTCACTTTCCGGGCCCCTGGAAGCATGAAAATCATTTTAAACATGCTAATTTTAGCTCTTAAACTGATGATCTACCTACAAATGTGAACTGATGTTCAAAAATAAAACATTTGAAAACGACCATTTTTCACCTTTCTGAAGCATGACATAATGGGGGGGTGTTATCTCTTTTGTCAAAAATCACCTGTTTTTGCTTGAACATTAAATGCCTCCAAATGGTATTTAATTCACTTCCCCGGCCCCTGGAAGCATGAAAATCACTATAAACATGCTAATTTTAGCTCTTAAACTGATGATCTACCTACAAATGTGAACTGACGTTCAAAATAAAACTTTTGAAAACGGACCATTTTTCACCTTTCTGAAGCATGACGTAATGGGGGGTGTTATCTCTTTTGTAAAAAATCACCTGTTTTTGCTTGAACATTAAATGCCTCCAAATGGTATTTAATTCACTTCCCGGGTCCCTGGAAGCATGAAAATCACTTTAAACATGCTAATTTTAGCTCTTAAACTGATGATCTACCTACAAATGTGAACTGACGTTCAAAAATAAAACATTTGAAAACGGATCATTTTTCACCTTTCTGAAGCATGACGTAATGGGGGGTGTTATCTCTTTTGTCAAAAATCACCTGTTTTTGCTTGAACATTAAATGCCTCCAAATGGTATTTAATTCACTTCCCGGGCCCCTGGAAGCATGAAAATCACTTTAAACATGCTAATTTTAGCTCTTAAACTGATGATCTACCTACAAATGTGAACTGATGTTCAAAAATAAAACATTTGAAAATGGACCATTTTTTACCTTTCTGAAGCATGACGTAATGGGGGGGGTTTATCTCTTTTGTCAAAAATCACCTGTTTTTGCTTGAACATTAAATGCCTCCAAATGGTATTTAATTCACTTCCCGGGCCCCTGGAAGCATGAAAATCACTTTAAACATGCTAATTTTCGCTCTTAAACTGATGATCTACCTACAAATGTGAACTGACGTTCAAAAATAAAACATTTGAAAACGGACCATTTTTCACCTTTCTGAAGCATGACGTAATAGGGGGTGTTATCTCTTTTGTCAAAAATCACCTGTTTTTGATTGAACATTAAATGCCTCCAAATGGTATTTAATTCACTTCCCGGGCCCCTGGAAGCATGAAAATCACTTTAAACATGCTAATTTTAGCTCTTAAAATGATGATGATCTACCTACAAATGTGAACTTACGTTCAAAAATAAAACTTTTGAAAACGGACCATTTTTCACCTTTCTGAAGCATGACGTAATGGGGAGGGTTATCTCTTTTGTCAAAAATCACCTGTTTTTGCTTGAACATTAAATGCCTCCAAATGGTATTTAATTCACTTCCGGGGCCCCTGGAAGCATGAAAATCACTTTAAACATGCTAATTTTGGCTCTTAAACTGATGATCTACCTACAAATGTGAACTGATGTTCAAAAATAAAACATTTGAAAACGGACCATTTTTCACCTTTCTGAAGCATGACGTAATGGGGGGGGGGGGGGTTTATCTCTTTTGTCAAAAATCACCTGTTTTTGCTTGAACATTAAATGCCTCTAAATGGTATTTAATTCACTTCCCGGGCCCCTGAAAGCATGAAAATCACTTTAAACATGCTAATTTTAGCTCTTAAACTGATGATCTACCTACAAATGTGAACTGACGTTCAAAAATAAAACATTTGAAAACGGATCATTTTTCACCTTTCTGAAGCATGACGTAATGGGGGGTGTTATCTCTTTTGTCAAAAATCACCTGTTTTTGCTTGAACATTAAATGCCTCCAAATGGTATTTAATTCACTTCCCGGGCCCCTGGAAGCATGAAAATCACTTTAAACATGCTAATTTTAGCTCTTAAACTGATGATCTACCTACAAATGTGAACTGACGTTCAAAAATAAAACATTTGAAAACGGACCATTTTTCACCTTTCTGAAGCATGGCTTAATGGGGGGGGTTATCTCTTTTGTCAAAAATCACCTGTTTTTCCTTGAACATTAAATGCCTCCAAATGGTATTTAATTCACTTCCCGGGCCCCTGGAAGCATGAAAATCACTTTAAACATGCTAATTTTCGCTCTTAAACTGATGATCTACCTACAAATGTGAACTGACGTTCAAAAATAAAACATTTGAAAGCGGATCATTTTTCACTTTTCTGAAGCATGACGTAATCGGGGGTGTTATCTCTTTTGTCAAAAATCACCTGTTTTTGCTTGAACATTAAATGCCTCCAAATGGTATTTAATTCACTTTCCGGGCCCCTGAAAGCATGAAAATCATTTTAAACATGCTAATTTTAGCTCTTAAACTGATGATCTACCTACAAATGGGAACTGACGTTCAAAAATAAAACATTTGAAAACGGACCATTTTTCACCTTTCTGAAGCATGACGTAATGGGGGGGTGTTATCTCTTTTGTCAAAAATCACCTGTTTTTGCTTGAGCATTAAATGCCTCCAAATGGTATTTAATTCACTTCCCGGGCCCCTGGAAGCATGAAAATAACTTTAAACATGCTAATTTTAGCTCTTAAACTGATGATCTACCTACAAATGTGAACTGACGTTCAAAAATAAAACTTTTGAAAACGGACCATTTTTCACCTTTCTGAAGCATGACGTAATGGGGGGTGTTATCTCTTTTGTCAAAAATCACCTGTTTTTGCTTGAACATTAAATGCCTCCAAATGGTATTTAATTCACTTCCCGGGCCCCTGGAAGCATGAAAATCACTTTAAACATGCTAATTTTAGCTCTTAAACTGATGATCTACCTACAAATGTGAACTGACATTCAAAAATAAAACATTTGAAAACGGACCATTTTTCACCTTTCTGAAGCATGACGTAATAGGGGGGTGTTATCTCTTTTGTCAAAAATCACCTGTTTTTGATTGAACATTAAATGCCTCCAAATGGTATTTAATTCACTTCCCGGGCCCCTGGAAGCATGAAAATCACTTTAAACATGCTAATTTTAGCTCTTAAAATGATGATGATCTACCTACAAATGTGAACTTACGTTCAAAAATAAAACTTTTGAAAACGGACCGTTTTTCACCTTTCTGAAGCATGACGTAATGGGGGGGTTATCTCTTTTGTCAAAAATCACCTGTTTTTGCTTGAACATTAAATGCCTCCAAATGGTATTTAATTCACTTCCCGGGCCCCTGGAAGCATGAAAATCACTTTAAACATGCTAATTTTGGCTCTTAAACTGATGATCTACCGACAAATGTGAACTGATGTTCAAAAATAAAACATTTGAAAACGGACCATTTTTCACCTTTCTGAAGCATGACGTAATGGGGGGGGTTTATCTCTTTTGTCAAAAATCACCTGTTTTTGCTTGAACATTAAATGCCTCTAAATGGTATTTAATTCACTCCCGGGCCCCTGAAAGCATGAAAATCACTTTAAACATGCTAATTTTAGCTCTTAAACTGATGATCTACCTACAAATGTGAACTGACGTTCAAAAATAAAACATTTGAAAACGGATCATTTTTCACCTTTCTGAAGCATGACGTAATGGGGGGTGTTATCTCTTTTGTCAAAAATCACCTGTTTTTGCTTGAACATTAAATGCCTCCAAATGGTATTTAATTCACTTCCCGGGCCCCTGGAAGCATGGAAATCACTTTAAACATGGTAATTTTAGCTCTAAAACTGATGATCTACCTACAAATGTGAACTGACATTCAAAAATAAAACATTTGAAAACTGACCATTTTTCACCTTTCTGAAGCATGACAAAATGGGGGGTGTTATCTCTTTTGTCAAAAATCACCTGGTTTTGCTTGAACATTAAATGCCTCCAAATGGTATTTAATTCACTTCCCGGCCCCTGGAAGCATGAAAATCACTTTAAACATGCTAATTGTAGCTCTTAAACTGATGATCTACCTACAAATGTGAACTGACGTTCAAAAATAAAACATTTGAAAGCGGATCATTTTTCACTTTTCTGAAGCATGACGTAATCGGGGGTGTTATCTCTTTTGTCAAAAATCACCTGTTTTTGCTTGAACATTAAATGCCTCCAAATGGTATTTAATTCACTTTCCGGGCCCCTGAAAGCATGAAAATCATTTTAAACATGCTAATTTTAGCTCTTAAACTGATGATCTACCTACAAATGGGAACTGACGTTCAAAAATAAAACATTTGAAAACGGACCATTTTTCACCTTTCTGAAGCATGACGTAATGGGGGGGTGTTATCTCTTTTGTCAAAAATCACCTGTTTTTGCTTGAGCATTAAATGCCTCCAAATGGTATTTAATTCACTTCCCGGGCCCCTGGAAGCATGAAAATCACTTTAAACATGCTAATTTTAGCTCTTAAACTGATGATCTAATTACAAATGTGAACTGACGTTCAAAAATAAAACATTTGAAAACGGACCATTTTTCACCTTTCTGAAGCATGACGTAATGGGGGGGGTTTATCTCTTTTGTCAAAAATCACCTGTTTTTGCTTGAACATTAAATGCCTCCAAATGGTATTTAATTCACTTCCCGTGCCCCTGAAAGCATGAAAATCACTTTAAACATGCTAATTGTAGCTCTTAAACTGATGATCTACCTACAAATTTGAACTGACGTTCAAAAATAAAACATTTGAAAACGGATCATTTTTCACCTTTCTGAAGCATGACGTAATGGGGGGTGTTATCTCTTTTGTCAAAAATCACCTGTTTTTGCTTGAACATTAAATGCCTCCAAATGGTATTTAATTCACTTCCCGGGCCCCTGGAAGCATGAAAATCACTTTAAACATGCTAATTTTAGCTCTTAAACTGATGATCTACCTACAAATGTGAACTGACATTCAAAAATAAAACATTTAAAAACGGACTATTTTTCACCTTTCTGAAGCATGACGTAATGGGGGGTGTTATCTCTTTTGTCCAAAATCACCTGTTTTTCCTTGAACATTAAATGCCTCCAAATGGTATTTAATTCACTTCCCGGGCCCCTGGAAGCATGGAAATCACTTTAAACATGGTAATTTTAGCTCTAAAACTGATGATCTACCTACAAATGTGAACTGACATTCAAAAATAAAACATTTGAAAACTGACCATTTTTCACCTTTCTGAAGCATGACGTAATGGGGGGTGTTATCTCTTTTGTCAAAAATCACCTGGTTTTGCTTGAACAATAAATGCCTCCAAATGGTATTTAATTCACTTCCCGGCCCCTGGAAGCATGAAAATTACTTTAAACATGCTAATTTTAGCTCTTAAACTGATGATCTACCTACAAATGTGAACTGATGTTCAAAAATAAAACATTTGAAAATGGACCATTTTTCACCTTTCTGAAGCATGACGTAATGGGGGGGGGTTTATCTCTTTTGTCAAAAATCACCTGTTTTTGCTTGAACATTAAATGCCTCCAAATGGTATTTAATTCACTTCCCGGGCCCCTGGAAGCATGAAAATCACTTTAAACATGCTAATTTTTGCTCTTAAACTGATGATCTACCTACAAATGTGAACTGACGTTCAAAAATAAAACATTTGAAAACGGACCATTTTTCACCTTTCTGAAGCATGACGTAATAGGGGGGTGTTATCTCTTTTGTCAAAAATCACCTGTTTTTGATTGAACATTAAATGCCTCCAAATGGTATTTAATTCACTTCCCGGGCCCCTGGAAGCATGAAAATCACTTTAAACATGCTAATTTTAGCTCTTAAAATGATGATGATCTACCTACAAATGTGAACTTACGTTCAAAAATAAAACTTTTGAAAACGGACCGTTTTTCACCTTTCTGAAGCATGACGTAATGGGGGGGGGTTATCTCTTTTGTCAAAAATCACCTGTTTTTGCTTGAACATTAAATGCCTCCAAATGGTATTTAATTCACTTCCCGGGCCCCTGGAAGCATGAAAATCACTTTAAACATGCTAATTTTGGCTCTTAAACTGATGATCTACCGACAAATGTGAACTGATGTTCAAAAATAAAACATTTGAAAACGGACCATTTTTCACCTTTCTGAAGCATGACGTAATGGGGGGGTTTATCTCTTTTGTCAAAAATCACCTGTTTTTGCTTGAACATTAAATGCCTCTAAATGGTATTTAATTCACTCCCGGGCCCCTGAAAGCATGAAAATCACTTTAAACATGCTAATTTTCGCTCTTAAACTGATGATCTACCTACAAATGTGAACTGACGTTCAAAAATAAAACTTTTGAAAACGGACCATTTTTCACCTTTCTGAAGCATGACGTAATGGGGGGTGTTATCTCTTTTGTCAAAAATCACCTGTTTTTGCTTGAACATTAAATGCCTCCAAATGGTATTTAATTCACTTCCCGGGCCCCTGGAAGCATGAAAATCACTTTAAACATGCTAATTTTAGCTCTTAAACTGATGATCTACCTACAAATGTGAACTGACGTTCAAAAATAAAAATTTGAAAACGGACCATTTTTCACCTTTCTGAAGCATGACGTAATGGGGGGTGTTATCTCTTTTGTCAAAAATCACCTGTTTTTGCTTGAACATTAAATGCCTCCAAATGGTATTTAATTCACTTCCCGGGCCCCTGGAAGCATGAAAATCACTTTAAACATGCTAATTTTAGCTCTTAAACTGATGATCTAATTACAAATGTGAACTGACGTTCAAAAATAAAACATTTGAAAACGGACCATTTTTCACCTTTCTGAAGCATGACGTAATGGGGGGGGTTTATCTCTTTTGTCAAAAATCACCTGTTTTTGCTTGAACATTAAATGCCTCCAAATGGTATTTAATTCACTTCCCGTGCCCCTGAAAGCATGAAAATCACTTTAAACATGCTAATTGTAGCTCTTAAACTGATGATCTACCTACAAATTTGAACTGACGTTCAAAAATAAAACATTTGAAAACGGATCATTTTTCACCTTTCTGAAGCATGACGTAATGGGGGGTGTTATCTCTTTTGTCAAAAATCACCTGTTTTTGCTTGAACATTAAATGCCTCCAAATGGTATTTAATTCACTTCCCGGGCCCCTGGAAGCATGAAAATCACTTTAAACATGCTAATTTTAGCTCTTAAACTGATGATCTACCTACAAATGTGAACTGACGTTCAAAAATAAAACTTTTGAAAACGGACCATTTTTCACCTTTCTGAAGCATGACGTAATGGGGGGTGTTATCTCTTTTGTCAAAAATCACCTGTTTTTGCTTGAACATTAAATGCCTCCAAATGGTATTTAATTCACTTCCCGGGCCCCTGGAAGCATGAAAATCACTTTAAACATGCTAATTTTAGCTCTTAAACTGATGATCTAATTACAAATGTGAACTGACGTTCAAAAATAAAACATTTGAAAACGGACCATTTTTCACCTTTCTGAAGCATGACGTAATGGGGGGGGGTTTATCTCTTTTGTCAAAAATCACCTGTTTTTGCTTGAACATTAAATGCCTCCAAATGGTATTTAATTCACTTCCCGGGCCCCTGAAAGCATGAAAATCACTTTAAACATGCTAATTGTAGCTCTTAAACTGATGATCTACCTACAAATTTGAACTGACGTTCAAAAATAAAACATTTGAAAACGGATCATTTTTCACCTTTCTGAAGCATGACGTAATGGGGGGGGGTTTATCTCTTTTGTCAAAAATCACCTGTTTTTGCTTGAACATTAAATGCCTCCAAATGGTATTTAATTCACTTCCCGGGCCCCTGGAAGCATGAAAATCACTTTAAACATGCTAATTTTAGCTCTTAAACTGATGATCTAATTACAAATGTGAACTGACGTTCAAAAATAAAACATTTGAAAACGGACCATTTTTCACCTTTCTGAAGCATGACGTAATGGGGGGGGTTTATCTCTTTTGTAAAAAATCACCTGTTTTTGCTTGAACATTAAATGCCTCCAAATGGTATTTAATTCACTTCCCGGGCCCCTGAAAGCATGAAAATCACTTTAAACATGCTAATTGTAGCTCTTAAACTGATGATCTACCTACAAATTTGAACTGACGTTCAAAAATAAAACATTTGAAAACGGATCATTTTTCACCTTTCTGAAGCATGACGTAATGGGGGGGGTTTATCTCTTTTGTCAAAAATCACCTGTTTTTGCTTGAACATTAAATGCCTCCAAATGGTATTTAATTCACTTCCCGGGCCCCTGGAAGCATGAAAATCACTTTAAACATGCTAATGTTAGCTCTTAAACTGATGATCTACCTACAAATGTGAACTGACGTTCAAAAATAAAACATTTGAAAACGGACCATTTTTCACCTTTCTGAAGCATGACGTAATGGGGGGTGTTATCTCTTTTGTCAAAAATCACCTGTTTTTGCTTGAACATTAAATGCCTCCAAATGGTATTTAATTCACTTCCCGGGCCCCTGGAAGCATGAAAATCACTTTAAACATGCTAATTTTAGCTCTTAAACTGATGATCTAATTACAAATGTGAACTGACGTTCAAAAATAAAACATTTGAAAACGGACCATTTTTCACCTTTCTGAAGCATGACGTAATGGGGGGGGTTTATCTCTTTTGTCAAAAATCACCTGTTTTTGCTTGAACATTAAATGCCTCCAAATGGTATTTAATTCACTTCCCGTGCCCCTGAAAGCATGAAAATCACTTTAAACATGCTAATTGTAGCTCTTAAACTGATGATCTACCTACAAATTTGAACTGACGTTCAAAAATAAAACATTTGAAAACGGATCATTTTTCACCTTTCTGAAGCATGACGTAATGGGGGGTGTTATCTCTTTTGTCAAAAATCACCTGTTTTTGCTTGAACATTAAATGCCTCCAAATGGTATTTAATTCACTTCCCGGGCCCCTGGAAGCATGAAAATCACTTTAAACATGCTAATTTTAGCTCTTAAACTGATGATCTACCTACAAATGTGAACTGACGTTCAAAAATAAAAATTTGAAAACGGACCATTTTTCACCTTTCTGAAGCATGACTTAATGGGGGGGTGTTATCTCTTTTGTCAAAAATCACCTGTTTTTGCTGGAACATTAAATGCCTCCAAATGGTATTTAATTCACTTTCCGGGCCCCTGGAAGCATGAAAATCATTTTAAACATGCTAATTTTAGCCTTTAAACTGATGATCTACCTACAAATGTGAACTGACGTTCAAAAACTAAAACATTTGAAAACGGACTATTTTTCACCTTTCTGAAGCATGACGTAATGGGGGGGTGTTATCTCTTTTGTCAAAAATCACCTGTTTTTGCTTGAACATTAAATGCCTCCAAATGGTATTTAATTCACTTCCCGGGCCCCTGGAAGCATGAAAATCACTTTAAACATGCTAATTTTAGCTCTTAAACTGATGATCTACCTACAAATGTGAACTGACGTTCAAAAATAAAACTTTTGAAAACGGACCATTTTTCACCTTTCTGAAGCATGACGTAATGGGGGGGTGTTATCTCGTTTGTCGAAAATAACCTGTTTTTGCTTGAACATTAAATGCCTCCAAATGGTATTTAATTCACTTTCCGGGCCCCTGGAAGCATGAAAATCATTTTAAACATGCTAATTTTAGCTCTTAAACTGATGATCTACCTACAAATGTGAACTGACGTTCAAAAATAAAACATTTGAAAACGACCATTTTTCACCTTTCTGAAGCATGATATAATGGGGGGGTGTTATCTCTTTTGTAAAAAATCACCTGTTTTTGCTTGAACATTAAATGCCTCCAAATGGTATTTAATTCACTTCCCGGGTCCCTGGAAGCATGAAAATCACTTTAAACATGCTAATTTTAGCTCTTAAACTGATGATCTACCTACAAATGTGAACTGACGTTCAAAATAAAACATTTGAAAACTGACCATTTTTCACCTTTCTGAAGCATGACGTAATGGGGGGGTGTTATCTCTTTTGTCAAAAATCACCTGTTTTTGCTTGAACATTAAATGCCTCCAAATGGTATTTAATTCACTTCCCGGGCCCCTGGAAGCATGAAAATCACTTTAAACATGCTAATTTTAGCTCTTAAACTGATGATCTACCTACAAATGTGAACTGACGTTCAAAAATAAAACATTTGAAAACGGACCATTTTTCACCTTTCTGAAGCATGACAAAATGGGGGGTGTTATCTCTTTTGTCAAAAATCACCTGGTTTTGCTTGAACATTAAATGCCTCCAAATGGTATTTAATTCACTTCCCGGCCCCTGGAAGCATGAAAATCACTTTAAACATGCTAATTTTAGCTCTTAAACTGATGATCTACCTACAAATGTGAACTGATGTTCAAAAATAAAACATTTGAAAATGGACCATTTTTTACCTTTCTGAAGCATGACGTAATGGGGGGGGGTTTATCTCTTTTGTCAAAAATCACCTGTTTTTGCTTGAACATTAAATGCCTCCAAATGGTATTTAATTCACTTCCCGGGCCCCTGGAAGCATGAAAATCACTTTAAACATGCTAATTTTCGCTCTTAAACTGATGATCTACCTACAAATGTGAACTGACGTTCAAAAATGAAACATTTGAAAACGGACCATTTTTCACCTTTCTGAAGCATGACGTAATAGGGGGGTGTTATCTCTTTTGTCAAAAATCACCTGTTTTTGATTGAACATTAAATGCCTCCAAATGGTATTTAATTCACTTCCCGGGCCCCTGGAAGCATGAAAATCACTTTAAACATGCTAATTTTAGCTCTTAAAATGATGATGATCTACCTACAAATGTGAACTTACGTTCAAAAATAAAACTTTTGAAAACGGACCATTTTTCACCTTTCTGAAGCATGACGTAATGGGGAGGGTTATCTCTTTTGTCAAAAATCACCTGTTTTTGCTTGAACATTAAATGCCTCCAAATGGTATTTAATTCACTTCCCGGGCCCCTGGAAGCATGAAAATCACTTTAAACATGCTAATTTTGGCTCTTAAACTGATGATCTACCTACAAATGTGAACTGATGTTCAAAAATAAAACATTTGAAAACGGACCATTTTTCACCTTTCTGAAGCATGACGTAATGGGGTGGGGGGTTTATCTCTTTTGTCAAAAATCACCTGTTTTTGCTTGAACATTAAATGCCTCTAAATGGTATTTAATTCACTTCCCGGGCCCCTGAAAGCATGAAAATCACTTTACACATGCTATTTTTAGCTCTTAAACTGATGATCTACCTACAAATGTGAACTGACGTTCAAAAATAAAACATTTGAAAACGGATCATTTTTCACCTTTCTGAAGCATGACGTAATGGGGGGTGTTATCTCTTTTGTCAAAAATCACCTGTTTTTGCTTGAACATTAAATGCCTCCAAATGGTATTTAATTCACTTCCCGGGCCCCTGGAAGCATGAAAATCACTTTAAACATGCTAATTTTAGCTCTTAAACTGATGATCTACCTACAAATGTGAACTGACGTTCAAAAATAAAACATTTGAAAACGGACCATTTTTCACCTTTCTGAAGCATGGCTTAATGGGGGGGTTATCTCTTTTGTCAAAAATCACCTGTTTTTCCTTGAACATTAAATGCCTCCAAATGGTAATTAATTCACTTCCCGGGCCCCTGGAAGCATGAAAATCACTTTAAACATGCTAATTTTCACTCTTAAACTGATGATCTACCTACAAATGTGAACTGACGTTCAAAAATAAAACATTTGAAAGCGGATCATTTTTCACTTTTCTGAAGCATGACGTAATCGGGGGTGTTATCTCTTTTGTCAAAAATCACCTGTTTTTGCTTGAACATTAAATGCCTCCAAATGGTATTTAATTCACTTTCCGGACCCCTGAAAGCATGAAAATCATTTTAAACATGCTAATTTTAGCTCTTAAACTGATGATCTACCTACAAATGGGAACTGACGTTCAAAAATAAAACATTTGAAAACGGACCATTTTTCACCTTTCTGAAGCATGACGTAATGGGGGGGTGTTATCTCTTTTGTCAAAAATCACCTGTTTTTGCTTGAGCATTAAATGCCTCCAAATGGTATTTAATTCACTTCCCGGGCCCCTGGAAGCATGAAAATAACTTTAAACATGCTAATTTTAGCTCTTAAACTGATGATCTACCTACAAATGTGAACTGACGTTCAAAAATAAAACTTTTGAAAACGGACCATTTTTCACCTTTCTGAAGCATGACGTAATGGGGGGTGTTATCTCTTTTGTCAAAAATCACCTGTTTTTGCTTGAACATTAAATGCCTCCAAATGGTATTTAATTCACTTCCCGGGCCCCTGGAAGCATGAAAATCACTTTAAACATGCTAATTTTAGCTCTTAAACTGATGATCTACCTACAAATGTGAACTGACATTCAAAAATAAAACATTTAAAAACGGACTATTTTTCACCTTTCTGAAGCATGACGTAATGGGGGGTGTTATCTCTTTTGTCCAAAATCACCTGTTTTTCCTTGAACATTAAATGCCTCCAAATGGTATTTAATTCACTTCCCGGGCCCCTGGAAGCATGGAAATCACTTTAAACATGGTAATTTTAGCTCTAAAACTGATGATCTACCTACAAATGTGAACTGACATTCAAAAATAAAACATTTGAAAACTGACCATTTTTCACCTTTCTGAAGCATGACGTAATGGGGGGTGTTATCTCTTTTGTCAAAAATCACCTGGTTTTGCTTGAACAATAAATGCCTCCAAATGGTATTTAATTCACTTCCCGGCCCCTGGAAGCATGAAAATTACTTTAAACATGCTAATTTTAGCTCTTAAACTGATGATCTACCTACAAATGTGAACTGATGTTCAAAAATAAAACATTTGAAAATGGACCATTTTTCACCTTTCTGAAGCATGACGTAATGGGGGGGGGTTTATCTCTTTTGTCAAAAATCACCTGTTTTTGCTTGAACATTAAATGCCTCCAAATGGTATTTAATTCACTTCCCGGGCCCCTGGAAGCATGAAAATCACTTTAAACATGCTAATTTTTGCTCTTAAACTGATGATCTACCTACAAATGTGAACTGACGTTCAAAAATAAAACATTTGAAAACGGACCATTTTTCACCTTTCTGAAGCATGACGTAATAGGGGGGTGTTATCTCTTTTGTCAAAAATCACCTGTTTTTGATTGAACATTAAATGCCTCCAAATGGTATTTAATTCACTTCCCGGGCCCCTGGAAGCATGAAAATCACTTTAAACATGCTAATTTTAGCTCTTAAAATGATGATGATCTACCTACAAATGTGAACTTACGTTCAAAAATAAAACTTTTGAAAACGGACCGTTTTTCACCTTTCTGAAGCATGACGTAATGGGGGGGGGTTATCTCTTTTGTCAAAAATCACCTGTTTTTGCTTGAACATTAAATGCCTCCAAATGGTATTTAATTCACTTCCCGGGCCCCTGGAAGCATGAAAATCACTTTAAACATGCTAATTTTGGCTCTTAAACTGATGATCTACCGACAAATGTGAACTGATGTTCAAAAATAAAACATTTGAAAACGGACCATTTTTCACCTTTCTGAAGCATGACGTAATGGGGGGTGTTATCTCTTTTGTCAAAAATCACCTGTTTTTGCTTGAACATTAAATGCCTCCAAATGGTATTTAATTCACTTCCCGGGCCCCTGGAAGCATGAAAATCACTTTAAACATGCTAATTTTAGCTCTTAAACTGATGATCTACCTACAAATGTGAACTGACGTTCAAAAATAAAAATTTGAAAACGGACCATTTTTCACCTTTCTGAAGCATGACTTAATGGGGGGGTGTTATCTCTTTTGTCAAAAATCACCTGTTTTTGCTGGAACATTAAATGCCTCCAAATGGTATTTAATTCACTTCCCGGGCCCCTGGAAGCATGAAAATCACTTTAAACATGCTAATTTTGGCTCTTAAACTGATGATCTACCGACAAATGTGAACTGATGTTCAAAAATAAAACATTTGAAAACGGACCATTTTTCACCTTTCTGAAGCATGACGTAATGGGGGGTGTTATCTCTTTTGTCAAAAATCACCTGTTTTTGCTTGAACATTAAATGCCTCCAAATGGTATTTAATTCACTTCCCGGGCCCCTGGAAGCATGAAAATCACTTTAAACATGCTAATTTTAGCTCTTAAACTGATGATCTACCTACAAATGTGAACTGACGTTCAAAAATAAAAATTTGAAAACGGACCATTTTTCACCTTTCTGAAGCATGACTTAATGGGGGGGTGTTATCTCTTTTGTCAAAAATCACCTGTTTTTGCTGGAACATTAAATGCCTCCAAATGGTATTTAATTCACTTTCCAGGCCCCTGGAAGCATGAAAATCATTTTAAACATGCTAATTTTAGCTCTTAAACTGATGATCTACCTACAAATGTGAACTGACGTTCAAAAACTAAAACATTTGAAAACGGACTATTTTTCACCTCTCTGAAGCATGACGTAATGGGGGGGTGTTATCTCTTTTGTCAAAAATCACCTGTTTTTGCTTGAACATTAAATGCCTCCAAATGGTATTTAATTCACTTCCCGGGCCCCTGGAAGCATGAAAATCACTTTAAACATGCTAATTTTAGCTCTTAAACTGATGATCTAATTACAAATGTGAACTGACGTTCAAAAATAAAAATTTGAAAACGGACCATTTTTCACCTTTCTGAAGCATGACGTAATGGGGGGTGTTATCTCTTTTGTCAAAAATCACCTGTTTTTGCTTGAACATTAAATGCCTCCAAATGGTATTTAATTCACTTCCCGGGCCCCTGGAAGCATGAAAATCACTTTAAACATGCTAATTTTAGCTCTTAAACTGATGATCTAATTACAAATGTGAACTGACGTTCAAAAATAAAACATTTGAAAACGGACCATTTTTCACCTTTCTGAAGCATGACGTAATGGGGGGGGTTTATCTCTTTTGTCAAAAATCACCTGTTTTTGCTTGAACATTAAATGCCTCCAAATGGTATTTAATTCACTTCCCGTGCCCCTGAAAGCATGAAAATCACTTTAAACATGCTAATTGTAGCTCTTAAACTGATGATCTACCTACAAATTTGAACTGACGTTCAAAAATAAAACATTTGAAAACGGATCATTTTTCACCTTTCTGAAGCATGACGTAATGGGGGGTGTTATCTCTTTTGTCAAAAATCACCTGTTTTTGCTTGAACATTAAATGCCTCCAAATGGTATTTAATTCACTTCCCGGGCCCCTGGAAGCATGAAAATCACTTTAAACATGCTAATTTTAGCTCTTAAACTGATGATCTACCTACAAATGTGAACTGACGTTCAAAAATAAAACTTTTGAAAACGGACCATTTTTCACCTTTCTGAAGCATGACGTAATGGGGGGTGTTATCTCTTTTGTCAAAAATCACCTGTTTTTGCTTGAACATTAAATGCCTCCAAATGGTATTTAATTCACTTCCCGGGCCCCTGGAAGCATGAAAATCACTTTAAACATGCTAATTTTAGCTCTTAAACTGATGATCTAATTACAAATGTGAACTGACGTTCAAAAATAAAACATTTGAAAACGGACCATTTTTCACCTTTCTGAAGCATGACGTAATGGGGGGGGGTTTATCTCTTTTGTCAAAAATCACCTGTTTTTGCTTGAACATTAAATGCCTCCAAATGGTATTTAATTCACTTCCCGGGCCCCTGAAAGCATGAAAATCACTTTAAACATGCTAATTGTAGCTCTTAAACTGATGATCTACCTACAAATTTGAACTGACGTTCAAAAATAAAACATTTGAAAACGGATCATTTTTCACCTTTCTGAAGCATGACGTAATGGGGGGGGGTTTATCTCTTTTGTCAAAAATCACCTGTTTTTGCTTGAACATTAAATGCCTCCAAATGGTATTTAATTCACTTCCCGGGCCCCTGGAAGCATGAAAATCACTTTAAACATGCTAATTTTAGCTCTTAAACTGATGATCTAATTACAAATGTGAACTGACGTTCAAAAATAAAACATTTGAAAACGGACCATTTTTCACCTTTCTGAAGCATGACGTAATGGGGGGGGTTTATCTCTTTTGTAAAAAATCACCTGTTTTTGCTTGAACATTAAATGCCTCCAAATGGTATTTAATTCACTTCCCGGGCCCCTGAAAGCATGAAAATCACTTTAAACATGCTAATTGTAGCTCTTAAACTGATGATCTACCTACAAATTTGAACTGACGTTCAAAAATAAAACATTTGAAAACGGATCATTTTTCACCTTTCTGAAGCATGACGTAATGGGGGGGGTTTATCTCTTTTGTCAAAAATCACCTGTTTTTGCTTGAACATTAAATGCCTCCAAATGGTATTTAATTCACTTCCCGGGCCCCTGGAAGCATGAAAATCACTTTAAACATGCTAATGTTAGCTCTTAAACTGATGATCTACCTACAAATGTGAACTGACGTTCAAAAATAAAACATTTGAAAACGGACCATTTTTCACCTTTCTGAAGCATGACGTAATGGGGGGGGTTTATCTCTTTTGTCAAAAATCACCTGTTTTTGCTTGAACATTAAATGCCTCCAAATGGTATTTAATTCACTTCCCGGGCCCCTGGAAGCATGAAAATCACTTTAAACATGCTAATTTTAGCTCTTAAACTGATGATCTAATTACAAATGTGAACTGACGTTCAAAAATAAAACATTTGAAAACGGACCATTTTTCACCTTTCTGAAGCATGACGTAATGGGGGGGGTTTATCTCTTTTGTCAAAAATCACCTGTTTTTGCTTGAACATTAAATGCCTCCAAATGGTATTTAATTCACTTCCCGTGCCCCTGAAAGCATGAAAATCACTTTAAACATGCTAATTGTAGCTCTTAAACTGATGATCTACCTACAAATTTGAACTGACGTTCAAAAATAAAACATTTGAAAACGGATCATTTTTCACCTTTCTGAAGCATGACGTAATGGGGGGTGTTATCTCTTTTGTCAAAAATCACCTGTTTTTGCTTGAACATTAAATGCCTCCAAATGGTATTTAATTCACTTCCCGGGCCCCTGGAAGCATGAAAATCACTTTAAACATGCTAATTTTAGCTCTTAAACTGATGATCTACCTACAAATGTGAACTGACGTTCAAAAATAAAAATTTGAAAACGGACCATTTTTCACCTTTCTGAAGCATGACTTAATGGGGGGGTGTTATCTCTTTTGTCAAAAATCACCTGTTTTTGCTGGAACATTAAATGCCTCCAAATGGTATTTAATTCACTTTCCGGGCCCCTGGAAGCATGAAAATCATTTTAAACATGCTAATTTTAGCCTTTAAACTGATGATCTACCTACAAATGTGAACTGACGTTCAAAAACTAAAACATTTGAAAACGGACTATTTTTCACCTTTCTGAAGCATGACGTAATGGGGGGGTGTTATCTCTTTTGTCAAAAATCACCTGTTTTTGCTTGAACATTAAATGCCTCCAAATGGTATTTAATTCACTTCCCGGGCCCCTGGAAGCATGAAAATCACTTTAAACATGCTAATTTTAGCTCTTAAACTGATGATCTACCTACAAATGTGAACTGACGTTCAAAAATAAAACTTTTGAAAACGGACCATTTTTCACCTTTCTGAAGCATGACGTAATGGGGGGGTGTTATCTCGTTTGTCGAAAATCACCTGTTTTTGCTTGAACATTAAATGCCTCCAAATGGTATTTAATTCACTTTCCGGGCCCCTGGAAGCATGAAAATCATTTTAAACATGCTAATTTTAGCTCTTAAACTGATGATCTACCTACAAATGTGAACTGACGTTCAAAAATAAAACATTTGAAAACGACCATTTTTCACCTTTCTGAAGCATGATATAATGGGGGGGTGTTATCTCTTTTGTAAAAAATCACCTGTTTTTGCTTGAACATTAAATGCCTCCAAATGGTATTTAATTCACTTCCCGGGTCCCTGGAAGCATGAAAATCACTTTAAACATGCTAATTTTAGCTCTTAAACTGATGATCTACCTACAAATGTGAACTGACGTTCAAAATAAAACATTTGAAAACTGACCATTTTTCACCTTTCTGAAGCATGACGTAATGGGGGGGTGTTATCTCTTTTGTCAAAAATCACCTGTTTTTGCTTGAACATTAAATGCCTCCAAATGGTATTTAATTCACTTCCCGGGCCCCTGGAAGCATGAAAATCACTTTAAACATGCTAATTTTAGCTCTTAAACTGATGATCTACCTACAAATGTGAACTGACGTTCAAAAATAAAACATTTGAAAACGGACCATTTTTCACCTTTCTGAAGCATGACAAAATGGGGGGTGTTATCTCTTTTGTCAAAAATCACCTGGTTTTGCTTGAACATTAAATGCCTCCAAATGGTATTTAATTCACTTCCCGGCCCCTGGAAGCATGAAAATCACTTTAAACATGCTAATTTTAGCTCTTAAACTGATGATCTACCTACAAATGTGAACTGATGTTCAAAAATAAAACATTTGAAAATGGACCATTTTTTACCTTTCTGAAGCATGACGTAATGGGGGGGGGTTTATCTCTTTTGTCAAAAATCACCTGTTTTTGCTTGAACATTAAATGCCTCCAAATGGTATTTAATTCACTTCCCGGGCCCCTGGAAGCATGAAAATCACTTTAAACATGCTAATTTTCGCTCTTAAACTGATGATCTACCTACAAATGTGAACTGACGTTCAAAAATGAAACATTTGAAAACGGACCATTTTTCACCTTTCTGAAGCATGACGTAATAGGGGGGTGTTATCTCTTTTGTCAAAAATCACCTGTTTTTGATTGAACATTAAATGCCTCCAAATGGTATTTAATTCACTTCCCGGGCCCCTGGAAGCATGAAAATCACTTTAAACATGCTAATTTTAGCTCTTAAAATGATGATGATCTACCTACAAATGTGAACTTACGTTCAAAAATAAAACTTTTGAAAACGGACCATTTTTCACCTTTCTGAAGCATGACGTAATGGGGAGGGTTATCTCTTTTGTCAAAAATCACCTGTTTTTGCTTGAACATTAAATGCCTCCAAATGGTATTTAATTCACTTCCCGGGCCCCTGGAAGCATGAAAATCACTTTAAACATGCTAATTTTGGCTCTTAAACTGATGATCTACCTACAAATGTGAACTGATGTTCAAAAATAAAACATTTGAAAACGGACCATTTTTCACCTTTCTGAAGCATGACGTAATGGGGTGGGGGGTTTATCTCTTTTGTCAAAAATCACCTGTTTTTGCTTGAACATTAAATGCCTCTAAATGGTATTTAATTCACTTCCCGGGCCCCTGAAAGCATGAAAATCACTTTACACATGCTATTTTTAGCTCTTAAACTGATGATCTACCTACAAATGTGAACTGACGTTCAAAAATAAAACATTTGAAAACGGATCATTTTTCACCTTTCTGAAGCATGACGTAATGGGGGGTGTTATCTCTTTTGTCAAAAATCACCTGTTTTTGCTTGAACATTAAATGCCTCCAAATGGTATTTAATTCACTTCCCGGGCCCCTGGAAGCATGAAAATCACTTTAAACATGCTAATTTTAGCTCTTAAACTGATGATCTACCTACAAATGTGAACTGACGTTCAAAAATAAAACATTTGAAAACGGACCATTTTTCACCTTTCTGAAGCATGGCTTAATGGGGGGGTTATCTCTTTTGTCAAAAATCACCTGTTTTTCCTTGAACATTAAATGCCTCCAAATGGTAATTAATTCACTTCCCGGGCCCCTGGAAGCATGAAAATCACTTTAAACATGCTAATTTTCGCTCTTAAACTGATGATCTACCTACAAATGTGAACTGACGTTCAAAAATAAAACATTTGAAAGCGGATCATTTTTCACTTTTCTGAAGCATGACGTAATCGGGGGTGTTATCTCTTTTGTCAAAAATCACCTGTTTTTGCTTGAACATTAAATGCCTCCAAATGGTATTTAATTCACTTTCCGGACCCCTGAAAGCATGAAAATCATTTTAAACATGCTAATTTTAGCTCTTAAACTGATGATCTACCTACAAATGGGAACTGACGTTCAAAAATAAAACATTTGAAAACGGACCATTTTTCACCTTTCTGAAGCATGACGTAATGGGGGGGTGTTATCTCTTTTGTCAAAAATCACCTGTTTTTGCTTGAGCATTAAATGCCTCCAAATGGTATTTAATTCACTTCCCGGGCCCCTGGAAGCATGAAAATAACTTTAAACATGCTAATTTTAGCTCTTAAACTGATGATCTACCTACAAATGTGAACTGACGTTCAAAAATAAAACTTTTGAAAACGGACCATTTTTCACCTTTCTGAAGCATGACGTAATGGGGGGTGTTATCTCTTTTGTCAAAAATCACCTGTTTTTGCTTGAACATTAAATGCCTCCAAATGGTATTTAATTCACTTCCCGGGCCCCTGGAAGCATGAAAATCACTTTAAACATGCTAATTTTAGCTCTTAAACTGATGATCTACCTACAAATGTGAACTGACATTCAAAAATAAAACATTTAAAAACGGACTATTTTTCACCTTTCTGAAGCATGACGTAATGGGGGGTGTTATCTCTTTTGTCCAAAATCACCTGTTTTTCCTTGAACATTAAATGCCTCCAAATGGTATTTAATTCACTTCCCGGGCCCCTGGAAGCATGGAAATCACTTTAAACATGGTAATTTTAGCTCTAAAACTGATGATCTACCTACAAATGTGAACTGACATTCAAAAATAAAACATTTGAAAACTGACCATTTTTCACCTTTCTGAAGCATGACGTAATGGGGGGTGTTATCTCTTTTGTCAAAAATCACCTGGTTTTGCTTGAACAATAAATGCCTCCAAATGGTATTTAATTCACTTCCCGGCCCCTGGAAGCATGAAAATTACTTTAAACATGCTAATTTTAGCTCTTAAACTGATGATCTACCTACAAATGTGAACTGATGTTCAAAAATAAAACATTTGAAAATGGACCATTTTTCACCTTTCTGAAGCATGACGTAATGGGGGGGGGTTTATCTCTTTTGTCAAAAATCACCTGTTTTTGCTTGAACATTAAATGCCTCCAAATGGTATTTAATTCACTTCCCGGGCCCCTGGAAGCATGAAAATCACTTTAAACATGCTAATTTTTGCTCTTAAACTGATGATCTACCTACAAATGTGAACTGACGTTCAAAAATAAAACATTTGAAAACGGACCATTTTTCACCTTTCTGAAGCATGACGTAATAGGGGGGTGTTATCTCTTTTGTCAAAAATCACCTGTTTTTGATTGAACATTAAATGCCTCCAAATGGTATTTAATTCACTTCCCGGGCCCCTGGAAGCATGAAAATCACTTTAAACATGCTAATTTTAGCTCTTAAAATGATGATGATCTACCTACAAATGTGAACTTACGTTCAAAAATAAAACTTTTGAAAACGGACCGTTTTTCACCTTTCTGAAGCATGACGTAATGGGGGGGGGTTATCTCTTTTGTCAAAAATCACCTGTTTTTGCTTGAACATTAAATGCCTCCAAATGGTATTTAATTCACTTCCCGGGCCCCTGGAAGCATGAAAATCACTTTAAACATGCTAATTTTGGCTCTTAAACTGATGATCTACCGACAAATGTGAACTGACGTTCAAAAATAAAAATTTGAAAACGGACCATTTTTCACCTTTCTGAAGCATGACTTAATGGGGGGGTGTTATCTCTTTTGTCAAAAATCACCTGTTTTTGCTGGAACATTAAATGCCTCCAAATGGTATTTAATTCACTTCCCGGGCCCCTGGAAGCATGAAAATCACTTTAAACATGCTAATTTTGGCTCTTAAACTGATGATCTACCGACAAATGTGAACTGATGTTCAAAAATAAAACATTTGAAAACGGACCATTTTTCACCTTTCTGAAGCATGACGTAATGGGGGGTGTTATCTCTTTTGTCAAAAATCACCTGTTTTTGCTTGAACATTAAATGCCTCCAAATGGTATTTAATTCACTTCCCGGGCCCCTGGAAGCATGAAAATCACTTTAAACATGCTAATTTTAGCTCTTAAACTGATGATCTACCTACAAATGTGAACTGACGTTCAAAAATAAAAATTTGAAAACGGACCATTTTTCACCTTTCTGAAGCATGACTTAATGGGGGGGTGTTATCTCTTTTGTCAAAAATCACCTGTTTTTGCTGGAACATTAAATGCCTCCAAATGGTATTTAATTCACTTTCCGGGCCCCTGGAAGCATGAAAATCATTTTAAACATGCTAATTTTAGCTCTTAAACTGATGATCTACCTACAAATGTGAACTGACGTTCAAAAACTAAAACATTTGAAAACGGACTATTTTTCACCTCTCTGAAGCATGACGTAATGGGGGGGTGTTATCTCTTTTGTCAAAAATCACCTGTTTTTGCTTGAACATTAAATGCCTCCAAATGGTATTTAATTCACTTCCCGGGCCCCTGGAAGCATGAAAATCACTTTAAACATGCTAATTTTAGCTCTTAAACTGATGATCTACCTACAAATGTGAACTGACGTTCAAAAATAAAACTTTTGAAAACGGACCATTTTTCACCTTTCTGAAGCATGACGTAATGGGGGGGTGTTATCTCGTTTGTCGAAAATCACCTGTTTTTGCTTGAACATTAAATGCCTCCAAATGGTATTTAATTCACTTTCCGGGCCCCTGGAAGCATGAAAATCATTTTAAACATGCTAATTTTAGCTCTTAAACTGATGATCTACCTACAAATGTGAACTGATGTTCAAAAATAAAACATTTGAAAACGACCATTTTTCACCTTTCTGAAGCATGACATAATGGGGGGGTGTTATCTCTTTTGTCAAAAATCACCTGTTTTTGCTTGAACATTAAATGCCTCCAAATGGTATTTAATTCACTTCCCCGGCCCCTGGAAGCATGAAAATCACTATAAACATGCTAATTTTAGCTCTTAAACTGATGATCTACCTACAAATGTGAACTGACGTTCAAAAATAAAAATTTTGAAAACGGACCATTTTTCACCTTTCTGAAGCATGACGTAATGGGGGGTGTTATCTCTTTTGTAAAAAATCACCTGTTTTTGCTTGAACATTAAATGCCTCCAAATGGTATTTAATTCACTTCCCGGGTCCCTGGAAGCATGAAAATCACTTTAAACATGCTAATTTTAGCTCTTAAACTGATGATCTACCTACAAATGTGAACTGACGTTCAAAAATAAAACATTTGAAAACGGATCATTTTTCACCTTTCTGAAGCATGACGTAATGGGGGGTGTTATCTCTTTTGTCAAAAATCACCTGTTTTTGCTTGAACATTAAATGCCTCCAAATGGTATTTAATTCACTTCCTGGGCCCCTGGAAGCATGAAAATCACTTTAAACATGCTAATTTTAGCTCTTAAACTGATGATCTACCTACAAATGTGAACTGACGTTCAAAAATAAAACATTTGAAAACGGACCATTTTTCACCTTTCTGAAGCATGGCTTAATGGGGGGGTTTATCTCTTTTGTCAAAAATCACCTGTTTTTGCTTGAACATTAAATGCCTCTAAATGGTATTTAATTTACTTCCCGGGCCCCTGGAAGCATGGAAATCACTTTAAACATGGTAATTTTAGCTCTAAAACTGATGATCTACCTACAAATGTGAACTGACATTCAAAAATAAAACATTTGAAAACTGACCATTTTTCACCTTTCTGAAGCATGACAAAATGGGGGGTGTTATCTCTTTTGTCAAAAATCACCTGGTTTTGCTTGAACATTAAATGCCTCCAAATGGTATTTAATTCACTTCCCGGCCCCTGGAAGCATGAAAATCACTTTAAACATGCTAATTTTAGCTCTTAAACTGATGATCTACCTACAAATGTGAACTGATGTTCAAAAATAAAACATTTGAAAATGGACCATTTTTTACCTTTCTGAAGCATGACGTAATGGGGGGGGTTTATCTCTTTTGTCAAAAATCACCTGTTTTTGCTTGAACATTAAATGCCTCCAAATGGTATTTAATTCACTTCCCGGGCCCCTGGAAGCATGAAAATCACTTTAAACATGCTAATTTTCGCTCTTAAACTGATGATCTACCTACAAATGTGAACTGACGTTCAAAAATAAAACATTTGAAAACGGACCATTTTTCACCTTTCTGAAGCATGACGTAATAGGGGGGTGTTATCTCTTTTGTCAAAAATCACCTGTTTTTGATTGAACATTAAATGCCTCCAAATGGTATTTAATTCACTTCCCGGGCCCCTGGAAGCATGAAAATCACTTTAAACATGCTAATTTTAGCTCTTAAAATGATGATGATCTACCTACAAATGTGAACTGACGTTCAAAAATAAAACATTTGAAAACGGACCATTTTTCACCTTTCTGAAGCATGGCTTAATGGGGGGGTTTATCTCTTTTGTCAAAAATCACCTGTTTTTGCTTGAACATTAAATGCCTCTAAATGGTATTTAATTTACTTCCCGGGCCCCTGGAAGCATGGAAATCACTTTAAACATGGTAATTTTAGCTCTAAAACTGATGATCTACCTACAAATGTGAACTGACATTCAAAAATAAAACATTTGAAAACTGACCATTTTTCACCTTTCTGAAGCATGACAAAATGGGGGGTGTTATCTCTTTTGTCAAAAATCACCTGGTTTTGCTTGAACATTAAATGCCTCCAAATGGTATTTAATTCACTTCCCGGCCCCTGGAAGCATGAAAATCACTTTAAACATGCTAATTTTAGCTCTTAAACTGATGATCTACCTACAAATGTGAACTGATGTTCAAAAATAAAACATTTGAAAATGGACCATTTTTTACCTTTCTGAAGCATGACGTAATGGGGGGGGTTTATCTCTTTTGTCAAAAATCACCTGTTTTTGCTTGAACATTAAATGCCTCCAAATGGTATTTAATTCACTTCCCGGGCCCCTGGAAGCATGAAAATCACTTTAAACATGCTAATTTTCGCTCTTAAACTGATGATCTACCTACAAATGTGAACTGACGTTCAAAAATAAAACATTTGAAAACGGACCATTTTTCACCTTTCTGAAGCATGACGTAATAGGGGGGTGTTATCTCTTTTGTCAAAAATCACCTGTTTTTGATTGAACATTAAATGCCTCCAAATGGTATTTAATTCACTTCCCGGGCCCCTGGAAGCATGAAAATCACTTTAAACATGCTAATTTTAGCTCTTAAAATGATGATGATCTACCTACAAATGTGAACTTACGTTCAAAAATAAAACTTTTGAAAACGGACCGTTTTTCACCTTTCTGAAGCATGACGTAATGGGGGGGGGTTATCTCTTTTGTCAAAAATCACCTGTTTTTGCTTGAACATTAAATGCCTCCAAATGGTATTTAATTCACTTCCCGGGCCCCTGGAAGCATGAAAATCACTTTAAACATGCTAATTTTGGCTCTTAAACTGATGATCTACCGACAAATGTGAACTGATGTTCAAAAATAAAACATTTGAAAACGGACCATTTTTCACCTTTCTGAAGCATGACGTAATGGGGGGGGTTTATCTCTTTTGTCAAAAATCACCTGTTTTTGCTTGAACATTAAATGCCTCTAAATGGTATTTAATTCACTCCCGGGCCCCTGAAAGCATGAAAATCACTTTAAACATGCTAATTTTCGCTCTTAAACTGATGATCTACCTACAAATGTGAACTGACGTTCAAAAATAAAACTTTTGAAAACGGACCATTTTTCACCTTTCTGAAGCATGACGTAATGGGGGGTGTTATCTCTTTTGTCAAAAATCACCTGTTTTTGCTTGAACATTAAATGCCTCCAAATGGTATTTAATTCACTTCCCGGGCCCCTGGAAGCATGAAAATCACTTTAAACATGCTAATTTTAGCTCTTAAACTGATGATCTACCTACAAATGTGAACTGACGTTCAAAAATAAAAATTTGAAAACGGACCATTTTTCACCGTTCTGAAGCATGACGTAATGGGGGGTGTTATCTCTTTTGTCAAAAATCACCTGTTTTTGCTTGAACATTAAATGCCTCCAAATGGTATTTAATTCACTTCCCGGGCCCCTGGAAGCATGAAAATCACTTTAAACATGCTAATTTTAGCTCTTAAACTGATGATCTAATTACAAATGTGAACTGACGTTCAAAAATAAAACATTTGAAAACGGACCATTTTTCACCTTTCTGAAGCATGACGTAATGGGGGGGGGTTTATCTCTTTTGTCAAAAATCACCTGTTTTTGCTTGAACATTAAATGCCTCCAAATGGTATTTAATTCACTTCCCGTGCCCCTGAAAGCATGAAAATCACTTTAAACATGCTAATTGTAGCTCTTAAACTGATGATCTACCTACAAATTTGAACTGACGTTCAAAAATAAAACATTTGAAAACGGATCATTTTTCACCTTTCTGAAGCATGACGTAATGGGGGGTGTTATCTCTTTTGTCAAAAATCACCTGTTTTTGCTTGAACATTAAATGCCTCCAAATGGTATTTAATTCACTTCCCGGGCCCCTGGAAGCATGAAAATCACTTTAAACATGCTAATTTTAGCTCTTAAACTGATGATCTACCTACAAATGTGAACTGACGTTCAAAAATAAAAATTTGAAAACGGACCATTTTTCACCTTTCTGAAGCATGACTTAATGGGGGGGTGTTATCTCTTTTGTCAAAAATCACCTGTTTTTGCTGGAACATTAAATGCCTCCAAATGGTATTTAATTCACTTTCCGGGCCCCTGGAAGCATGAAAATCATTTTAAACATGCTAATTTTAGCTCTTAAACTGATGATCTACCTACAAATGTGAACTGACGTTCAAAAACTAAAACATTTGAAAACGGACTATTTTTCACCTTTCTGAAGCATGACGTAATGGGGGGGTGTTATCTCTTTTGTCAAAAATCACCTGTTTTTGCTTGAACATTAAATGCCTCCAAATGGTATTTAATTCACTTCCCGGGCCCCTGGAAGCATGAAAATCACTTTAAACATGCTAATTTTAGCTCTTAAACTGATGATCTACCTACAAATGTGAACTGACGTTCAAAAATAAAACTTTTGAAAACGGACCATTTTTCACCTTTCTGAAGCATGACGTAATGGGGGGGTGTTATCTCGTTTGTCGAAAATCACCTGTTTTTGCTTGAACATTAAATGCCTCCAAATGGTATTTAATTCACTTTCCGGGCCCCTGGAAGCATGAAAATCATTTTAAACATGCTAATTTTAGCTCTTAAACTGATGATCTACCTACAAATGTGAACTGATGTTCAAAAATAAAACATTTGAAAACGACCATTTTTCACCTTTCTGAAGCATGACATAATGGGGGGGTGTTATCTCTTTTGTCAAAAATCACCTGTTTTTGCTTGAACATTAAATGCCTCCAAATGGTATTTAATTCACTTCCCCGGCCCCTGGAAGCATGAAAATCACTATAAACATGCTAATTTTAGCTCTTAAACTGATGATCTACCTACAAATGTGAACTGACGTTCAAAAATAAAACTTTTGAAAACGGACCATTTTTCACCTTTCTGAAGCATGACGTAATGGGGGGTGTTATCTCTTTTGTAAAAAATCACCTGTTTTTGCTTGAACATTAAATGCCTCCAAATGGTATTTAATTCACTTCCCGGGTCCCTAGAAGCATGAAAATCACTTTAAACATGCTAATTTTAGCTCTTAAACTGATGATCTACCTACAAATGTGAACTGACGTTCAAAAATAAAACATTTGAAAACGGATCATTTTTCACCTTTCTGAAGCATGACGTAATGGGGGGTGTTATCTCTTTTATCAAAAATCACCTGTTTTTGCTTGAACATTAAATGCCTCCAAATGGTATTTAATTCACTTCCCGGGCCCCTGGAAGCATGAAAATCACTTTAAACATGCTAATTTTAGCTCTTAAACTGATGATCTACCTACAAATGTGAACTGACGTTCAAAAATAAAAATTTGAAAACGGACCATTTTTCACCTTTCTGAAGCATGACTTAATGGGGGGGTGTTATCTCTTTTGTCAAAAATCACCTGTTTTTGCTGGAACATTAAATGCCTCCAAATGGTATTTAATTCACTTTCCGGGCCCCTGGAAGCATGAAAATCATTTTAAACATGCTAATTTTAGCTCTTAAACTGATGATCTACCTACAAATGTGAACTGACGTTCAAAAACTAAAACATTTGAAAACGGACTATTTTTCACCTTTCTGAAGCATGACGTAATGGGGGGGTGTTATCTCTTTTGTCAAAAATCACCTGTTTTTGCTTGAACATTAAATGCCTCCAAATGGTATTTAATTCACTTCCCGGGCCCCTGGAAGCATGAAAATCACTTTAAACATGCTAATTTTAGCTCTTAAACTGATGATCTACCTACAAATGTGAACTGACGTTCAAAAATAAAACTTTTGAAAACGGACCATTTTTCACCTTTCTGAAGCATGACGTAATGGGGGGGTGTTATCTCGTTTGTCGAAAATCACCTGTTTTTGCTTGAACATTAAATGCCTCCAAATGGTATTTAATTCACTTTCCGGGCCCCTGGAAGCATGAAAATCATTTTAAACATGCTAATTTTAGCTCTTAAACTGATGATCTACCTACAAATGTGAACTGATGTTCAAAAATAAAACATTTGAAAACGACCATTTTTCACCTTTCTGAAGCATGACATAATGGGGGGGTGTTATCTCTTTTGTCAAAAATCACCTGTTTTTGCTTGAACATTAAATGCCTCCAAATGGTATTTAATTCACTTCCCCGGCCCCTGGAAGCATGAAAATCACTATAAACATGCTAATTTTAGCTCTTAAACTGATGATCTACCTACAAATGTGAACTGACGTTCAAAAATAAAACTTTTGAAAACGGACCATTTTTCACCTTTCTGAAGCATGACGTAATGGGGGGTGTTATCTCTTTTGTAAAAAATCACCTGTTTTTGCTTGAACATTAAATGCCTCCAAATGGTATTTAATTCACTTCCCGGGTCCCTGGAAGCATGAAAATCACTTTAAACATGCTAATTTTAGCTCTTAAACTGATGATCTACCTACAAATGTGAACTGACGTTCAAAAATAAAACATTTGAAAACGGATCATTTTTCACCTTTCTGAAGCATGACGTAATGGGGGGTGTTATCTCTTTTGTCAAAAATCACCTGTTTTTGCTTGAACATTAAATGCCTCCAAATGGTATTTAATTCACTTCCCGGGCCCCTGGAAGCATGAAAATCACTTTAAACATGCTAATTTTAGCTCTTAAACTGATGATCTACCTACAAATGTGAACTGACGTTCAAAAATAAAACATTTGAAAACGGACCATTTTTCACCTTTCTGAAGCATGGCTTAATGGGGGGGTTTATCTCTTTTGTCAAAAATCACCTGTTTTTGCTTGAACATTAAATGCCTCTAAATGGTATTTAATTTACTTCCCGGGCCCCTGGAAGCATGGAAATCACTTTAAACATGGTAATTTTAGCTCTAAAACTGATGATCTACCTACAAATGTGAACTGACATTCAAAAATAAAACATTTGAAAACTGACCATTTTTCACCTTTCTGAAGCATGACAAAATGGGGGGTGTTATCTCTTTTGTCAAAAATCACCTGGTTTTGCTTGAACATTAAATGCCTCCAAATGGTATTTAATTCACTTCCCGGCCCCTGGAAGCATGAAAATCACTTTAAACATGCTAATTTTAGCTCTTAAACTGATGATCTACCTACAAATGTGAACTGATGTTCAAAAATAAAACATTTGAAAATGGACCATTTTTTACCTTTCTGAAGCATGACGTAATGGGGGGGGTTTATCTCTTTTGTCAAAAATCACCTGTTTTTGCTTGAACATTAAATGCCTCCAAATGGTATTTAATTCACTTCCCGGGCCCCTGGAAGCATGAAAATCACTTTAAACATGCTAATTTTCGCTCTTAAACTGATGATCTACCTACAAATGTGAACTGACGTTCAAAAATAAAACATTTGAAAACGGACCATTTTTCACCTTTCTGAAGCATGACGTAATAGGGGGGTGTTATCTCTTTTCTCAAAAATCACCTGTTTTTGATTGAACATTAAATGCCTCCAAATGGTATTTAATTCACTTCCCGGGCCCCTGGAAGCATGAAAATCACTTTAAACATGCTAATTTTAGCTCTTAAAATGATGATGATCTACCTACAAATGTGAACTTACGTTCAAAAATAAAACTTTTGAAAACGGACCATTTTTCACCTTTCTGAAGCATGACGTAATGGGGAGGGTTATCTCTTTTGTCAAAAATCACCTGTTTTTGCTTGAACATTAAATGCCTCCAAATGGTATTTAATTCACTTCCGGGGCCCCTGGAAGCATGAAAATCACTTTAAACATGCTAATTTTGGCTCTTAAACTGATGATCTACCTACAAATGTGAACTGATGTTCAAAAATAAAACATTTGAAAACGGACCATTTTTCACCTTTCTGAAGCATGACGTAATGGGGGGGGGGGGGGGGGTTATCTCTTTTGTCAAAAATCACCTGTTTTTGCTTGAACATTAAATGCCTCTAAATGGTATTTAATTCACTTCCCGGGCCCCTGAAAGCATGAAAATCACTTTAAACATGCTAATTTTAGCTCTTAAACTGATGATCTACCTACAAATGTGAACTGACGTTCAAAAATAAAACATTTGAAAACGGATCATTTTTCACCTTTCTGAAGCATGACGTAATGGGGGGTGTTATCTCTTTTGTCAAAAATCACCTGTTTTTGCTTGAACATTAAATGCCTCCAAATGGTATTTAATTCACTTCCCGGGCCCCTGGAAGCATGAAAATCACTTTAAACATGCTAATTTTAGCTCTTAAACTGATGATCTACCTACAAATGTGAACTGACGTTCAAAAATAAAACATTTGAAAACGGACCATTTTTCACCTTTCTGAAGCATGGCTTAATGGGGGGGGTTATCTCTTTTGTCAAAAATCACCTGTTTTTCCTTGAACATTAAATGCCTCCAAATGGTATTTAATTCACTTCCCGGGCCCCTGGAAGCATGAAAATCACTTTAAACATGCTAATTTTCGCTCTTAAACTGATGATCTACCTACAAATGTGAACTGACGTTCAAAAATAAAACATTTGAAAGCGGATCATTTTTCACTTTTCTGAAGCATGACGTAATCGGGGGTGTTATCTCTTTTGTCAAAAATCACCTGTTTTTGCTTGAACATTAAATGCCTCCAAATGGTATTTAATTCACTTTCCGGGCCCCTGAAAGCATGAAAATCATTTTAAACATGCTAATTTTAGCTCTTAAACTGATGATCTACCTACAAATGGGAACTGACGTTCAAAAATAAAACATTTGAAAACGGACCATTTTTCACCTTTCTGAAGCATGACGTAATGGGGGGGTGTTATCTCTTTTGTCAAAAATCACCTGTTTTTGCTTGAGCATTAAATGCCTCCAAATGGTATTTAATTCACTTCCCGGGCCCCTGGAAGCATGAAAATAACTTTAAACATGCTAATTTTAGCTCTTAAACTGATGATCTACCTACAAATGTGAACTGACGTTCAAAAATAAAACTTTTGAAAACGGACCATTTTTCACCTTTCTGAAGCATGACGTAATGGGGGGTGTTATCTCTTTTGTCAAAAATCACCTGTTTTTGCTTGAACATTAAATGCCTCCAAATGGTATTTAATTCACTTCCCGGGCCCCTGGAAGCATGAAAATCACTTTAAACATGCTAATTTTAGCTCTTAAACTGATGATCTACCTACAAATGTGAACTGACATTCAAAAATAAAACATTTGAAAACGGACCATTTTTCACCTTTCTGAAGCATGACGTAATAGGGGGGTGTTATCTCTTTTGTCAAAAATCACCTGTTTTTGATTGAACATTAAATGCCTCCAAATGGTATTTAATTCACTTCCCGGGCCCCTGGAAGCATGAAAATCACTTTAAACATGCTAATTTTAGCTCTTAAAATGATGATGATCTACCTACAAATGTGAACTTACGTTCAAAAATAAAACTTTTGAAAACGGACCGTTTTTCACCTTTCTGAAGCATGACGTAATGGGGGGGTTATCTCTTTTGTCAAAAATCACCTGTTTTTGCTTGAACATTAAATGCCTCCAAATGGTATTTAATTCACTTCCCGGGCCCCTGGAAGCATGAAAATCACTTTAAACATGCTAATTTTGGCTCTTAAACTGATGATCTACCGACAAATGTGAACTGATGTTCAAAAATAAAACATTTGAAAACGGACCATTTTTCACCTTTCTGAAGCATGACGTAATGGGGGGGGTTTATCTCTTTTGTCAAAAATCACCTGTTTTTGCTTGAACATTAAATGCCTCTAAATGGTATTTAATTCACTCCCGGGCCCCTGAAAGCATGAAAATCACTTTAAACATGCTAATTTTAGCTCTTAAACTGATGATCTACCTACAAATGTGAACTGACGTTCAAAAATAAAACATTTGAAAACGGATCATTTTTCACCTTTCTGAAGCATGACGTAATGGGGGGTGTTATCTCTTTTGTCAAAAATCACCTGTTTTTGCTTGAACATTAAATGCCTCCAAATGGTATTTAATTCACTTCCCGGGCCCCTGGAAGCATGGAAATCACTTTAAACATGGTAATTTTAGCTCTAAAACTGATGATCTACCTACAAATGTGAACTGACATTCAAAAATAAAACATTTGAAAACTGACCATTTTTCACCTTTCTGAAGCATGACAAAATGGGGGGTGTTATCTCTTTTGTCAAAAATCACCTGTTTTTGCTTGAACATTAAATGCCTCCAAATGGTATTTAATTCACTTCCCGGGCCCCTGGAAGCATGAAAATCACTTTAAACATGCTAATTTTCGCTCTTAAACTGATGATCTACCTACAAATGTGAACTGACGTTCAAAAATAAAACATTTGAAAACGGACCATTTTTCACCTTTCTGAAGCATGACGTAATAGGGGGGTGTTATCTCTTTTGTCAAAAATCACCTGTTTTTGATTGAACATTAAATGCCTCCAAATGGTATTTAATTCACTTCCCGGGCCCCTGGAAGCATGAAAATCACTTTAAACATGCTAATTTTGGCTCTTAAACTGATGATCTACCGACAAATGTGAACTGATGTTCAAAAATAAAACATTTGAAAACGGACCATTTTTCACCTTTCTGAAGCATGACGTAATGGGGGGGGTTTATCTCTTTTGTCAAAAATCACCTGTTTTTGCTTGAACATTAAATGCCTCTAAATGGTATTTAATTCACTCCCGGGCCCCTGAAAGCATGAAAATCACTTTAAACATGCTAATTTTAGCTCTTAAACTGATGATCTACCTACAAATGTGAACTGACGTTCAAAAATAAAACATTTGAAAACGGATCATTTTTCACCTTTCTGAAGCATGACGTAATGGGGGGTGTTATCTCTTTTGTCAAAAATCACCTGTTTTTGCTTGAACATTAAATGCCTCCAAATGGTATTTAATTCACTTCCCGGGCCCCTGGAAGCATGGAAATCACTTTAAACATGGTAATTTTAGCTCTAAAACTGATGATCTACCTACAAATGTGAACTGACATTCAAAAATAAAACATTTGAAAACTGACCATTTTTCACCTTTCTGAAGCATGACAAAATGGGGGGTGTTATCTCTTTTGTCAAAAATCACCTGGTTTTGCTTGAACATTAAATGCCTCCAAATGGTATTTAATTCACTTCCCGGCCCCTGGAAGCATGAAAATCACTTTAAACATGCTAATTTTAGCTCTTAAACTGATGATCTACCTACAAATGTGAACTGATGTTCAAAAATAAAACATTTGAAAATGGACCATTTTTTACCTTTCTGAAGCATGACGTAATGGGGGGGGTTTATCTCTTTTGTCAAAAATCACCTGTTTTTGCTTGAACATTAAATGCCTCCAAATGGTATTTAATTCACTTCCCGGGCCCCTGGAAGCATGAAAATCACTTTAAACATGCTAATTTTCGCTCTTAAACTGATGATCTACCTACAAATGTGAACTGACGTTCAAAAATAAAACATTTGAAAACGGACCATTTTTCACCTTTCTGAAGCATGACGTAATAGGGGGGTGTTATCTCTTTTGTCAAAAATCACCTGTTTTTGATTGAACATTAAATGCCTCCAAATGGTATTTAATTCACTTCCCGGGCCCCTGGAAGCATGAAAATCACTTTAATCATGCTAATTTTAGCTCTTAAAATGATGATGATCTACCTACAAATGTGAACTTACGTTCAAAAATAAAACTTTTGAAAACGGACCATTTTTCACCTTTCTGAAGCATGACGTAATGGGGAGGGTTATCTCTTTTGTCAAAAATCACCTGTTTTTGCTTGAACATTAAATGCCTCCAAATGGTATTTAATTCACTTCCCGGGCCCCTGGAAGCATGAAAATCACTTTAAACATGCTAATTTTGGCTCTTAAACTGATGATCTACCTACAAATGTGAACTGATGTTCAAAAATAAAACATTTGAAAACGGACCATTTTTCACCTTTCTGAAGCATGACGTAATGGGGGGGGGGGGTTTATCTCTTTTGTCAAAAATCACCTGTTTTTGCTTGAACATTAAATGCCTCTAAATGGTATTTAATTCACTTCCCGGGCCCCTGAAAGCATGAAAATCACTTTAAACATGCTAATTTTAGCTCTTAAACTGATGATCTACCTACAAATGTGAACTGACGTTCAAAAATAAAACATTTGAAAACGGATCATTTTTCACCTTTCTGAAGCATGACGTAATGGGGGGTGTTATCTCTTTTGTCAAAAATCACCTGTTTTTGCTTGAACATTAAATGCCTCCAAATGGTATTTAATTCACTTCCCGGGCCCCTGGAAGCATGAAAATCACTTTAAACATGCTAATTTTAGCTCTTAAACTGATGATCTACCTACAAATGTGAACTGACGTTCAAAAATAAAACATTTGAAAACGGACCATTTTTCACCTTTCTGAAGCATGGCTTAATGGGGGGGGTTATCTCTTTTGTCAAAAATCACCTGTTTTTCCTTGAACATTAAATGCCTCCAAATGGTATTTAATTCACTTCCCGGGCCCCTGGAAGCATGAAAATCACTTTAAACATGCTAATTTTCGCTCTTAAACTGATGATCTACCTACAAATGTGAACTGACGTTCAAAAATAAAACATTTGAAAGCGGATCATTTTTCACTTTTCTGAAGCATGACGTAATCGGGGGTGTTATCTCTTTTGTCAAAAATCACCTGTTTTTGCTTGAACATTAAATGCCTCCAAATGGTATTTAATTCACTTCCCGGCCCCTGGAAGCATGGAAATCACTTTAAACATGGTAATTTTAGCTCTAAAACTGATGATCTACCTACAAATGTGAACTGACATTCAAAAATAAAACATTTGAAAATGGACCATTTTTTACCTTTCTGAAGCATGACGTAATGGGGGGGGTTTAGCTCTTTTGTCAAAAATCACCTGTTTTTGCTTGAACATTAAATGCCTCCAAATGATATTTAATTCACTTCCCGGGCCCCTGGAAGCATGAAAATCACTTTAAACATGCTAATTTTCGCTCTTAAACTGATGATCTACCTACAAATGTGAACTGACGTTCAAAAATAAAACATTTGAAAACGGACCATTTTTCACCTTTCTGAAGCATGACGTAATAGGGGGGTGTTATCTCTTTTGTCAAAAATCACCTGTTTTTGATTGAACATTAAATGCCTCCAAATGGTATTTAATTCACTTCCCGGGCCCCTGGAAGCATGAAAATCACTTTAAACATGCTAATTTTAGCTCTTAAAATGATGATGATCTACCTACAAATGTGAACTTACGTTCAAAAATAAAACTTTTGAAAACGGACCATTTTTCACCTTTCTGAAGCATGACGTAATGGGGAGGGTTATCTCTTTTGTCAAAAATCACCTGTTTTTGCTTGAACATTAAATGCCTCCAAATGGTATTTAATTCACTTCCCGGGCCCCTGGAAGCATGAAAATCACTTTAAACATGCTAATTTTGGCTCTTAAACTGATGATCTACCTACAAATGTGAACTGATGTTCAAAAATAAAACATTTGAAAACGGACCATTTTTCACCTTTCTGAAGCATGACGTAATGGGGGGGGGGGTTTATCTCTTTTGTCAAAAATCACCTGTTTTTCTTGAACATTAAATGCCTCTAAATGGTATTTAATTCACTTCCCGGGCCCCTGAAAGCATGAAAATCACTTTAAACATGCTAATTTTAGCTCTTAAACTGATGATCTACCTACAAATGTGAACTGACGTTCAAAAATAAAACATTTGAAAACGGATCATTTTTCACCTTTCTGAAGCATGACGTAATGGGGGGTGTTATCTCTTTTGTCAAAAATCACCTGTTTTTGCTTGAACATTAAATGCCTCCAAATGGTATTTAATTCACTTCCCGGGCCCCTGGAAGCATGAAAATCACTTTAAACATGCTAATTTTAGCTCTTAAACTGATGATCTACCTACAAATGTGAACTGACGTTCAAAAATAAAACATTTGAAAACGGACCATTTTTCACCTTTCTGAAGCATGGCTTAATGGGGGGGGTTATCTCTTTTGTCAAAAATCACCTGTTTTTCCTTGAACATTAAATGCCTCCAAATGGTATTTAATTCACTTCCCGGGCCCCTGGAAGCATGAAAATCACTTTAAACATGCTAATTTTCGCTCTTAAACTGATGATCTACCTACAAATGTGAACTGACGTTCAAAAATAAAACATTTGAAAGCGGATCATTTTTCACTTTTCTGAAGCATGACGTAATCGGGGGTGTTATCTCTTTTGTCAAAAATCACCTGTTTTTGCTTGAACATTAAATGCCTCCAAATGGTATTTAATTCACTTTCCGGGCCCCTGAAAGCATGAAAATCATTTTAAACATGCTAATTTTAGCTCTTAAACTGATGATCTACCTACAAATGGGAACTGACGTTCAAAAATAAAACATTTGAAAACGGACCATTTTTCACCTTTCTGAAGCATGACGTAATGGGGGGGTGTTATCTCTTTTGTCAAAAATCACCTGTTTTTGCTTGAGCATTAAATGCCTCCAAATGGTATTTAATTCACTTCCCGGGCCCCTGGAAGCATGAAAATAACTTTAAACATGCTAATTTTAGCTCTTAAACTGATGATCTACCTACAAATGTGAACTGACGTTCAAAAATAAAACTTTTGAAAACGGACCATTTTTCACCTTTCTGAAGCATGACGTAATGGGGGGTGTTATCTCTTTTGTCAAAAATCACCTGTTTTTGCTTGAACATTAAATGCCTCCAAATGGTATTTAATTCACTTCCCGGGCCCCTGGAAGCATGAAAATCACTTTAAACATGCTAATTTTAGCTCTTAAACTGATGATCTACCGACAAATGTGAACTGATGTTCAAAAATAAAACATTTGAAAACGGACCATTTTTCACCTTTCTGAAGCATGACGTAATGGGGGGGGGTTATCTCTTTTGTCAAAAATCACCTGTTTTTGCTTGAACATTAAATGCCTCTAAATGGTATTTAATTCACTCCCGGGCCCCTGAAAGCATGAAAATCACTTTAAACATGCTAATTTTAGCTCTTAAACTGATGATCTACCTACAAATGTGAACTGACGTTCAAAAATAAAACATTTGAAAACGGATCATTTTTCACCTTTCTGAAGCATGACGTAATGGGGGGTGTTATCTCTTTTGTCAAAAATCACCTGTTTTTGCTTGAACATTAAATGCCTCCAAATGGTATTTAATTCACTTCCCGGGCCCCTGGAAGCATGGAAATCACTTTAAACATGGTAATTTTAGCTCTAAAACTGATGATCTACCTACAAATGTGAACTGACATTCAAAAATAAAACATTTGAAAACTGACCATTTTTCACCTTTCTGAAGCATGACAAAATGGGGGGTGTTATCTCTTTTGTCAAAAATCACCTGTTTTTGCTTGAACATTAAATGCCTCCAAATGGTATTTAATTCACTTCCCGGGCCCCTGGAAGCATGAAAATCACTTTAAACATGCTAATTTTCGCTCTTAAACTGATGATCTACCTACAAATGTGAACTGACGTTCAAAAATAAAACATTTGAAAACGGACCATTTTTCACCTTTCTGAAGCATGACGTAATAGGGGGGTGTTATCTCTTTTGTCAAAAATCACCTGTTTTTGATTGAACATTAAATGCCTCCAAATGGTATTTAATTCACTTCCCGGGCCCCTGGAAGCATGAAAATCACTTTAAACATGCTAATTTTGGCTCTTAAACTGATGATCTACCGACAAATGTGAACTGATGTTCAAAAATAAAACATTTGAAAACGGACCATTTTTCACCTTTCTGAAGCATGACGTAATGGGGGGGGTTTATCTCTTTTGTCAAAAATCACCTGTTTTTGCTTGAACATTAAATGCCTCTAAATGGTATTTAATTCACTCCCGGGCCCCTGAAAGCATGAAAATCACTTTAAACATGCTAATTTTAGCTCTTAAACTGATGATCTACCTACAAATGTGAACTGACGTTCAAAAATAAAACATTTGAAAACGGATCATTTTTCACCTTTCTGAAGCATGACGTAATGGGGGGTGTTATCTCTTTTGTCAAAAATCACCTGTTTTTGCTTGAACATTAAATGCCTCCAAATGGTATTTAATTCACTTCCCGGGCCCCTGGAAGCATGGAAATCACTTTAAACATGGTAATTTTAGCTCTAAAACTGATGATCTACCTACAAATGTGAACTGACATTCAAAAATAAAACATTTGAAAACTGACCATTTTTCACCTTTCTGAAGCATGACAAAATGGGGGGTGTTATCTCTTTTGTCAAAAATCACCTGGTTTTGCTTGAACATTAAATGCCTCCAAATGGAATTTAATTCACTTCCCGGCCCCTGGAAGCATGAAAATCACTTTAAACATGCTAATTTTAGCTCTTAAACTGATGATCTACCTACAAATGTGAACTGATGTTCAAAAATAAAACATTTGAAAATGGACCATTTTTTACCTTTCTGAAGCATGACGTAATGGGGGGGGTTTATCTCTTTTGTCAAAAATCACCTGTTTTTGCTTGAACATTAAATGCCTCCAAATGGTATTTAATTCACTTCCCGGGCCCCTGGAAGCATGAAAATCACTTTAAACATGCTAATTTTCGCTCTTAAACTGATGATCTACCTACAAATGTGAACTGACGTTCAAAAATAAAACATTTGAAAACGGACCATTTTTCACCTTTCTGAAGCATGACGTAATAGGGGGGTGTTATCTCTTTTGTCAAAAATCACCTGTTTTTGATTGAACATTAAATGCCTCCAAATGGTATTTAATTCACTTCCCGGGCCCCTGGAAGCATGAAAATCACTTTAATCATGCTAATTTTAGCTCTTAAAATGATGATGATCTACCTACAAATGTGAACTTACGTTCAAAAATAAAACTTTTGAAAACGGACCATTTTTCACCTTTCTGAAGCATGACGTAATGGGGAGGGTTATCTCTTTTGTCAAAAATCACCTGTTTTTGCTTGAACATTAAATGCCTCCAAATGGTATTTAATTCACTTCCCGGGCCCCTGGAAGCATGAAAATCACTTTAAACATGCTAATTTTGGCTCTTAAACTGATGATCTACCTACAAATGTGAACTGATGTTCAAAAATAAAACATTTGAAAACGGACCATTTTTCACCTTTCTGAAGCATGACGTAATGGGGGGGGGGGGTTTATCTCTTTTGTCAAAAATCACCTGTTTTTGCTTGAACATTAAATGCCTCTAAATGGTATTTAATTCACTTCCCGGGCCCCTGAAAGCATGAAAATCACTTTAAACATGCTAATTTTAGCTCTTAAACTGATGATCTACCTACAAATGTGAACTGACGTTCAAAAATAAAACATTTGAAAACGGATCATTTTTCACCTTTCTGAAGCATGACGTAATGGGGGGTGTTATCTCTTTTGTCAAAAATCACCTGTTTTTGCTTGAACATTAAATGCCTCCAAATGGTATTTAATTCACTTCCCGGGCCCCTGGAAGCATGAAAATCACTTTAAACATGCTAATTTTAGCTCTTAAACTGATGATCTACCTACAAATGTGAACTGACGTTCAAAAATAAAACATTTGAAAACGGACCATTTTTCACCTTTCTGAAGCATGGCTTAATGGGGGGGGTTATCTCTTTTGTCAAAAATCACCTGTTTTTCCTTGAACATTAAATGCCTCCAAATGGTATTTAATTCACTTCCCGGGCCCCTGGAAGCATGAAAATCACTTTAAACATGCTAATTTTCGCTCTTAAACTGATGATCTACCTACAAATGTGAACTGACG